>NW_027501435.1:0-54182 GCF_021521415.1 Bidens hawaiensis | reverse complement strand
TGGTATTGTCGTCCACTTAAACTTTTATAACAAAAGATTCAAATACATCAATGATACGATTAAGGTTCAGTTAAGCACACAATATCATAACATGATCAGATCTAATCTTGATTCAGGCTTATTTTGATTTTTACCCCAACTTGACTTAAACCTTAGAACTAACAGATCATTACATTTAAACTTTTTAATTTGGCAAGCATAGCAATAATTTTCCACAACAAGCCATACCCCCGTTATCAAGCAATACCCTAAGTTTCCTTTACCATGGATGAGTATGTTGGATTTCATCTGTCGGCTTGCAGACATTGTGTCCCTTGTGGTCCGTTTCTTAATGGTAATAGACCCGAGCAAGGGGATAATGTATGACTAACAGCGTGTTTGATCAAGTCAGTAGTGTAAGTTGTACGCAAAGTACAAAGTGATCAAGTTTAATGACTTTTCAGAGTTCGCTCTTAGAGCACATTTTTAAATATTCACTGAAATAAATACCCAGATGATAAACCGCATAAAGACCCAATGGTTCCAGAAACCTAAAGTATCCCATCAATACAGGATTTAAGGCCATAAAACCTCCACCGTTGAAGTGTAGATTACATACTAGATGCTTAAAAAACTTTTATTAACACTTTATTTTTGGTGATCTACTAAAACATAAGGCTTGAGTATGATAGGCTATTACATTTATCCCTTCATTACCAAGACTTTTGCTAGAATACTAACCCATCATTCAATTTGGCTAGTTAGGTTTATATCACTTATTCCCTTACTTGTTTGTTTAAAAGCCTACCAATGCACCGAACAATAAGCAATAGACTTTTATACTTAGTATTCCTGGTACTTGGAACAAGATGATCAATGTACTATCATTTTCCTTTTACGCTTCAAAACTCATTTTGAGGAGCATTTTCTATTGTTTTTGTACATGCTTTTTCAATGTATTTGGATTTTATACCTTTTCAATTGTTTTTGTATTTTAAGATTTTTAAAAGTTTATGTATATTCCCAAACCATTTCTCCCCCTAAAACCAAAAATTATTTAAATTTTTTTAAAGAATATGTACAAAGTAATATGAGCTTGATGAATGGCTATTCAAGGTCGGAATCCATAACCTTGGGATCACTCACTTTCCCACATCCCAAATTATTAATACCATTAAGCCCCAAAAAATACGAAAATATTTTTTTATAAAAAGCTTTAGTATAACGATCGACTTTTTGTTCGTCAATGTGAATTTTGTCTACGGTGATCAACTTCTTTTCGTAGTAATCACGAATGAAGTGATACTGTATATCAATATGTTTAGTTTTAGAGTGACTTACCGGGTTCTTAGTTATGGAAATAGCAACAGTGTTATCTACAAAAATAGGAGTAGTAAGAAATTTCAAACCATAATCACGCATATGCTGTTGTATCCATAAAACCTGAGAACAACAACTAGAGGTAGTCACATACTCAGCTTCACAGGTAGAGTGCAATACAGTCGTCTGCTTCTTACACTGCCATGTCACCAACCTGCTACCAAAGAATTGATAACCGGCGGTGGTAGACTTAGCATTTAGCTTGCAACTGCCATAATCAGAATCAGAATATGCTCTCAGCTCAAAACCATCACCTCTTGGACACCAAAGACCGACCCCTGGACATCCCTTTAGATACCGAAGTGTCCGCTTCACTAACGTCAATTGAGAGACTTTTTGGATTGATTTCGGGCACACAAACAGGTAGGATACATGATTTCTGGCCTTGATGCAGTGAGGTACATGAGGAAGCCAATCATAGAACGGTAAAGTGTGTCGTCAACCTTCTCCCCGGTGGGATCAGCACCAATTCCTTGATAAAGAGGTATAGGAGTGCTAATTGGCGTTGAGTCCGCCATATTGAACTTCTCTAGGATATCTTTCACGTACTTTGTCTGGTGAATAAAGATACCATCAGACATCTATTCGACTTGCAAACCCAAGAAAAACTTCAATTCTCCCATAGCGCTCATTTCGATCATCGATTTCATAACTTCCTCAAATTCCTTGCATAGAGCATCGTTTGTCGAACCAAAGATGATATCGTCAACGTAGACCTGGACTATAAGTAAATGACCATCTACTTCCTTTGTGAAGAGTTTACAATCGACGGTGCCATGAACAAAGCAATTGTCTAACAGGTGTTGAGACAATGTTTCATACCAACCTCTTGGGGCTTGATGTAATCCGTAAAGGGCTTTGTCGAGCAAGTACACCGTGTCTTTGTGGATAGGATTGACAAACCTCGGTGGTTGTCCCACATAGACTTCTTCACCCAATTTTCCGTTAAGGAAAGCGGACTTTACATCTAGCTGATAAACCTTGAATTTTTTCCAAGAAGCAAAAGCCAAGAAATTTCTGATTGCTTCAAATCTAGCAACGGGAGCATAGACTTCATTGTAGTCGATTCCTTTCCTTTGATTAAATCCAAGAACCACCAATCGAGCTTTGTTTCTGAAAATAATTCCATTTTCGTCCCTTTTACACTTGAAAACCCACTTGGTATTTACACTCGAGGAGTAACTTCATCAGGTCCCACCACATTATTTGGAAGATTAGTGGCATTCTCTTCTCCAACAATTTCAACAAAAACAGGTGTTAGTTGAACCAATGATTCAATCACATCATCATGATCTTCACCATCATCATCAAAGGATGGTGTAGTCGTTGTATCTTCAAAAGGATCAACATCTGCTGTCGGGTCATCAGTAAGAGTGGAACTTCTTGTGTTGTATTTTCTTCACTAATTCCTTCACCCAAATGTTGTTGAAATAATAGTATGGCCATTTCATCAGTGATTTTCTCTTCAGGAAATGAGAAACAACTCCACATGCTGTAATAATCAAACTGTTAGTGCACGGTTTTGGTCGTCTCGAGTCTTTGTAATCGTTTTATTTATTATTATTTTTATAATGTAAGGGTATTTTTGTAATTACAAGCCCATTAGTTAAGTTTTAAGTAGTCATTCGTTAATTATGTTTAACGAATGATAGTAATTTTGTTATTCGTGTCCATTCATTAAGGATGTTTAACGAATGGACCTTAATTGTTATTGATACGTATCCATCCGTCATGGAATGTTGACGAATGGGGTATAGCGAATGAGTCATTCGATATACTATTTTTTTTATTCAATGTAATGAAGACAAATGAAGGCCATTCATTACGGAATGTGTAACGACTAGTATTCGTCTACTATATATAGGCTGATCCAGCCTCCTTAATTTAAGTGTGTTTAAAGTATGCTCTCTCTAAGCCATTACTCTGCCAATATACTCACACGCTTCGTTTACTAATTAACCTATTAAACACTTACGCATATCATATAACTAGATCCATTTGTTAATCAATATGAGTTGATCAATCGACTATAGCACAATCTTTCTCAGAATCTTTACGTTGTGAGACCTACTTCTCCACCCATAAAGATTTTAAAACGGGTTGTGGAGAAGGAATTTTCAAAAACATTTTTGAAGTCGGTGAGTCTTCAAATGTTAAGAAAATAAATGATGGTTTTTATTTGAAATCAAGTTCTGTTGGGCGGAACTAGGTGGTAAAGGGTGAAATAAAAGATCAAAATGTTAAACCACCTATTGAACAACATGAACAAGTTAATCCAACTATTGAACAAAATGAGTCTTCTATGTCTATTTCATCTAGTTCATGTTCATCAGTTGAGTCGTTGTCAGATTGTGAATATGATGACTTTGAAGATGTTTTAAATGAAAAAATGAAACAACCCAAGACCAAGAAGGCTTGGGTTTCCTTTTTTCACTAATCACATACTTTTGTAGGGGCTTTCAAGATCCAATGACTCACGTTGGATTATGGATAGCAGAGCCTCTAGACACATGACAGGAACTCACCATTTACTGAAGAATGTCAAATCTATTCGAGGAGGTTATGTGGGATTTGCGGGAAATCAAGGAGGTCAGATTGTTGGTGAGGGTACTTTGTCAAATGGGAAGGCGATGTTTGAGAATGTGAAATACATCACTGAGTTGGAGAATAATCTATTGAGTATTTCACAAATCTGTGACAAATGCTTTTCTACTCACTTTACTAGTCAAGATTGTTTGATTCTGAAGCCAGTATTCAAGATACCGGACGAGTGGATTCTGATGAAGGCACCATGATCGAATTATTTATATGTTCTTAATATGGGTGTAGCATCATCTACTCAAGGCACTGTTCAGTGCTTTGTCACCAAGGCATCAGAAAAGGAATCGGTGTTATGGCATCGACGGATGGGTCACACCAATGTTCATGAGATGATCTATCTTGTTCACAACCAACTTGTTGAAGGAGTAAACATCAAAGGATTTCATTTGAGTACCGATTGTTTGAGTTGTAAGAAGGGAAAACAAAAGAAGAAGTCTCACCCGACAAAGTCTATCAACTCAATCAGCTTACCTTTAGAGAGGTTACACATGGATTTATTTGGTCCGTGAATGTCATAAGTATCACCGGGGAACTCTATTGTTTGGTGGTTACTGATGATTACTCACACTTCTCGTGGGTGATGTTTCTAGAGTCGAAATAGGAGACCTTCGACAACTTAATGATCTTATTCAAGAAGCTCAAGATGTTATATAATTTGCCAATCAGAAGAATCAGAAACGACAATGGTACCGAGTTCAGGAACAACCGAATGCTTCAATACCTTGATGAGCGTGGTATTCTGCATGAATTCAGTGCTCTTTATACTCCACAACAGAATGGAGTTGCTGAAAGAAAGAATAGGACTTTAATTGAGACGGCTAGGCTATGTTGGCTGACTCTAAACTACCAGTTAGCTTTTGGTCAGAAGCAGTTGCCTTGGCTTGTTATACTCACAACCGCGTTCTTACAGTAAAGAAGTTTGACAAAACTTGTTTCGAGTTGCTTAATCGACGAAAGCCGAACTTGAGCCGTTTGGATCACAATGTCTTGTTCTTGATCCTATTGGTAAATTTGGTGCTAAGTCGGTGAAGGGATTCTTTGCTAGTCTATTATGACGTGTATTCTTACCAAGCGTTAACCAGATTGTGCAACATGTTGACTGTCAACGTTATGCTACTCCAATTCAACGAAAGGGCGATTCATGGATGTTTGTAAGAAATCTTGAACTACATTCGATTGATCAATTCATATCGATTAACAAACGGATCTATTTATATGATATGCGTAAGTGCGTAATAGGTTAACTAGTAAACAAATTGTGTGAGTAAATTGGTAGAGTAACGACTTACAGAGAGAATACTTAAAACACACTTAAATTATGCAAACTGGATCAGCCTATATATAGAGTAACGGCTTAGACGAATGCCAATCGTTACACATTCTGAAATGAATGGCCTTCATTCGTTTTCATTACATTAAATAACAAAATGGTATAGCGAATGACTCATTCGCTATACCCCATTCGTCAATATTCCATGAAGAATGGATACGTATCAATATCGATGAAGGTCCATTTGTTAAACATCCCTAATGAATGGACACGTATAACAAAATAACTATCATTCGTTAAACAGGCTTAACAAATGACCACTTAAAACTTAATGAATGGGCTTGTAATTACTAAAATACCCTTACATAATCATAACAATAAATACAAAAGATTACAAAGACTCGAGATGACCAAAACCGTGCACTAACAAGCACCCCCTCGTCTCGTGCTCTTTGTCTTTAAATTACTTGAACCTCTTGGACTTCCAGTCGGCACAACTTTTTACCACATGTGGTTTCTTGTTTACTACATGCTTTTTCACTTGGGAATTTGAAAATCGTTTTGGGCATGAGAAGAATAAATGTCCTTCATCATTACAACAAAAACATTTTCTTCTGTAAACAAACTTCTTAACTGAAGAAACTTGATTCTCTTCCCGATCACTTTCAGCCTTAAGTCTATAAAACTCATCATTATATTATTTTCTAAAGATGGCATCTTTGTACTCCTCAGAGGTCTCACCCTTAACAAAAGCAATCTTTTGAAAACAATCATTCGGATTTACAGACTCTTTGTTAAATCCATTGGATTTAACCTCCTTGAACCCAATACATTTTCTTTCTTTTCTTTTGTAATAAAAACTGGTTTTAGCAAATTTAGAATTACCATTTTTATCAGAGTTTTGATTACTAGTTTTATCAAAACTTTGATTGCTAGTTTTATCACATGATTGAGTATCAAATTTTTTCTCAGAAAGCACAAATTCTGCAGCTTTCTTACCCACCTCACTCTCATACTCAAAACTGTAAGAAGACTTAACAGCTTGCCCATCAAATGAAAAAGATGATGGAATATCATGATATGGTGAATCAATCACCACATTCATCGCCTTGAAGAACCATTCAGGTTCTTTTGGAACATAAGAGCTCCAAATAGGTGTCAGTACAACATGATATTTCGGAATCTCTTTTGGAACAATATGATCAAGGACGGATGATGAGACGGAATAACTTTTTTGTTTAGTTTCAACTCTTTCAGTTTCAATTTTAATTAGTTGAAGTTCTCTTTTAAGTTCCGCTTTCTCATCAATATGCCTATTGATGGAAATTTGTTCGTCCTCAACCGTGTGCTTAAGCATTGAGATTGTTTTCTCATCTTGTAGGATTTTCACCCACAAGTTTTTCTCACACGGTTGAAGTTTGTCATATGCCTCTTTTATATTTTGATAATCATGAAACATGTTATTATTTTCGGTTATTAATGAGTTAATAACAAATTCTTTTTCATCATATGACTCACAAATACGTTTAACCTCTTGAGTAGAAAATGTTACTTGTGCAGCCATGTTAGCATGATGAATGGATACTCTAGGAACATCTTCATTTCTTACTTCATCAACTGTCGCTGGAACACCTTCAGCAGGCACAGTTGCATTACTCATTTCCTTAGTCTCTGAAATTTCATCAGCTGTCTCAAACTCATTTTCTTCATCAACTCCAAAATCAATCTTTCCATGAGGAACTTTCTCTCCATTAAACCAAACTGTTAAACTTTCAAACACATCAGGTGGCAAAAATGATATAAAAAAATTCATTTGGAATTGAATCAAAACTCTTTGGAGATTATGTTCCCTCAGGATCACTTTTAGTGTTGTTATCCTCTTGATCATCACAAGTTCCAACACTATTAGTCTTTTCACTATCAGTTAGATCAGTTTCTTGGTTATCAGCATCTTCAGTTTCAACATCCTCCCGTGCTTCACCTGCATTCACAAAATTTACCTGTTCTCCAGCTTGTTCACCAATCACCTCAGCTACATTTTCCCTGTGAACGATAGTGTTCCAGTTGAACCCTTCATCCAGTTGTGCATGACAAGCTTTTGATGACGAGGCTTCGGGTTTCTTTGATGATTCAGCTGGTGCAGGAAATCTTTGATGATAAATGGCTTGTTTGTTGTAGTCCCTACCAAAATGATTGGGACTAGTTTCTCCAACTTCTGGATTCGAGCATTTCCTCTTGTAATGTCCTTTCTCCTTGCATCGAAAACATCGGACATTTGACTTGTCAAATCCTAGTTTTGAAGTTGTCCCATCAAGACAATTCTTACCGGTAATTTCCCAAAATCTTTGAACTCTTCTAACAACACTAGCCATGCACCAACGAATATCCAACATCTCCATTTCTTCTGGATCGATTTGATCATAATCCTCCTTTGGCATGTTGTAGTTTCCAATTCGCCCTGCAATTAAACATTCATATGACTCTAGGACGTATCCTAGAAAAGCCATATCTTCTTGAACATTTTCAGCAGTAAGTCCATTGATGTTCTTGATGTTAACCGCTATGTTGCATTGCATAACATCAGATGATGAACTCGAGGGCTTTGAGAATTGATCGGGAGCAGAGTTGGTTCCAGTGTAGGTGATTGTGTAGTGTGATATGTTGGTTGGTTGAAATTGACTTGAACTACCACCACAGCTACTATTAGTGACAAAAGCAGTTTGGATTTTCGGGCTAGGACCTACCACATATTATGACGAATTGAAATATAACCTGATATCATAAGCTACCGCAGTGCTCTTCATTTTCTGCTTCTTGTGGATTTCGAGCTCTTGAGCTTCCAATTTTTCAATGAATCGAGCAAGAGTTAGTATGGCATATACAATCGAGTTTGACTATTGAATCATTATGAATGTCTCCCATTATTCAGATAGAAAATCAGCAAGTTAATCGATATATTCATATTCTTGTTTCTCAATGCCTAATCTTTTCATCTCGTTAACCAGATGGCAGTATCTTTCAATCAATTGTGCCATTTATTCTCCCTTAACCATAGTGAAAATATCAAATCCTTTTTTCAGTAGAGCCATTTTATATTTTCTCATGTCAGGATTCCCTCTGTATTTATTTAGTAAAGCTTCCCAGGTTTAGTGATACAAGCCATTGTGTTGTAACATCTGGAAAATCTCAGACTTAATGGCTTGTTATAAAAAAATTCATCATCTTCTTTTCCCTAAGAAATCTTGGTTTCTCACCCGTAGGTATTTGGGATAACCAATAGCTTGTACCATTCTCATTTCGTGGAATAATGTACTTCACCTCAACAGCTTCCCAAGCTTCATAATTGACAGCTTGCACATAGGTCTCAATCTTATCAGCCCAACTTGGATAATCCTCCATTCTTAACAGCTTCGGTGGCTTATTGTACGTTCCCATTTCATTCTCAAGATTGATATTTTGAAGTATAATCGACGGTTGTGAAACGAGCGCATTCGTTTCTTCCATCATTGCACGGAAATCAAGAAAATCAGCTTTATCAGTGTGTAAGTAATTCGTCGTGAAAGTTTTAGGAGCGTGTAAGTTCATTTATACATTTCAACTTGGACTTATACGTGAAACACAAACTTATACGGTAAAAATCTTCAACGTATAACCCACTTATACGTATAAAACCTTTATACGCTTATACACCCACTTTTACGGCAAGTAGATTTATATGCAGATCATGAACAACTTATACGGAGATCAGAGAAGAGTTATACGCTGCACACTTTGTGAACATATCATGATCTGCAACTGGAAGAAACCGACTGAATTTTGATGTATGACTCTTGTAACGATCATATCTCTGAGATGAATTTGAATTTGAACCATAATTGAGTGTGTAATTGAAGAATTGGTAACATTGATAAACTTTGACTTTTCAAATCTTCAAATCTTAAAATTAAAACGAGTTGATGTGTTCAATTCAGTAGTAAACATGAGCCATAAGCTCTTATACCACTTGAAAGACCGGGAGCCATATCATAATACGTCATTATATACGTGTTGATGCGAGATGAAACGGATCGAAAACGTTGCGTTTACCATACTATGCTAAATGGCGGAAACACGTAGCAAAGAAACTACACACATGTCAACTCACTGTAACAATCACTATATTCATATAACAATTCAGTACAAGTTATATCCAAGATTACAAAAACTATTCAAATATGACACATCTAAGCATATTTATACAACTGCCTATAGGTCCGTATAAGTCTATTGGCGTATAAGACTTATACACCACGTATAAGTCTTATACGTTGGTAAAACTTATACGCACCTTAACAATAAACTAATATTACATATTCAGCTCGTTTATCAATACAAGATCTAGCATTAGACATTTTGCACTAACAACCAAACGTTTCCAAATTTTCCCAATTCTATAAGGTTTGCATTTGTGTTTGACCATTTACGTCTTGGCGTTTTGACTCCAATGTTATTTCGATGATTAAACAGTTTCTTGAAATCCATCTTTATAGGAGCTGAGAAATTTCTTTCTCATTTTGTTGTTAATGACTCCCTTTCCTGAAATTTATCTTTTGTGGTGGCTTATACTTTCCACTGCTCTTAGCATACCATTCTGGACTTGTTCTGTCCCATTTTGGTAACAATTGAGGATTACCACAAACTTCAAATACTTCATGGTTTTAATAAACAGCGTAAATTGGTGAAAAAGTTTGATTCTTCTTTTGGTGAAAACATTGGTGATTGTTTTGGAGATTTTTTCTTAACTGAACTTGACACCATTTCTTTTGAATCAAGAGTGTTATTTTGTGAACACTTTCAACTGCAACAGTTTGAAAAATGTGACCCGGTTTCACTTGAAACATCTTTTGAACTCTCACTTGTTTCATTTTCAACTAAGTTATTTGAATTTTTGTCATTTATGTTAGTGCATAATGTCTAATGGTAGGATCTTGTATTTTGTATTTTGTAATGGGCTTAAATGTAAAATGAATGTGTATGTTGATATCCAACGTATAAGTACTTATACGGCGGATATGTCATATCCGCCGGATAAGTCTTTTCCGCTGGATTGGTATGTCTAAAAATATGAGACATATCCGTTCATTCTAAGTAGTGATTCATTCTTATACTGATTTGATCTGTCATATCCTTTGTACTTTTAAAGCTTAACGTGAAAAATAAAGTATATTAGAAAGTGAAATCTTATTGTGTTCTTTATCTCACAATGTTTTCCGCACATTGTGTTATATAGTAGATTGGTTACTTGGTGTTTCGATCCGTACACGTCGTATAGGACTTTCAAGTGGTATCAAAGCTTAGGCTCATTTCTACTTAAAAGATCACAAGATTGAAGATTTATGCAAAAATGTCCTTCATATCTACTTGATTTCACAATTCCGCAACTTTTCACCGTCAAAAGCGTCTAATT
Organism: Bidens hawaiensis; assembly: GCF_021521415.1. Lineage (NCBI taxonomy): Eukaryota > Viridiplantae > Streptophyta > Magnoliopsida > Asterales > Asteraceae > Bidens > Bidens hawaiensis. The sequence goes on along the minus strand of NW_027501435.1, from coordinate 43,506 downwards.
GTCACATATCATGAACGCCTATTGTTCGTGATCAATCCTTCAAAATTTCAGCTCAAAACAAGACCATTTGCATCTTCAAAATTGCAAAAAACATGATGACTAGTTACTGTAGCGATAAGCCAATCTTAGCGTATAAGACGTATAGGTACGGATAAGTTGATATCTGTAGACTTGTTATCTGTTTGATCAAGATATATGTTGACTTTTTTTATCCTTTGGATCAAAATATCCATTTGACTTGTTGTTATTCATTTGATCAAGTTATCCATTTAACCAAGATATATCTGGACTGTGTGTTTTGGAATTTGATAAAGATGGATATTTTGAATGCTTTCGTATCACAACCATCAACTTTGTTTCAAATTTTGAATCTGGATAATGAGATGGGGACTGCAAACAAGCCACCTAAGCTTCTCAGAATGGACGACTATTCAAATTGGGCTGATAAATTTGAGACTCACGTGCAAGCTGGAAGCTATGACACATGGTTGGCTATTGAAGAAGAATACATTATTCCAAAGAATGAGAACAGAACCAATTATCGTTTATCTCAAGTTGGTGATGCTGATAAAGTTTTGTTTATAATGGAAAAAAGATGTTGAATTTTTTCTATCAAAGCTGAGATATTCCAAATGCTTCAACATAATGGGTCTTGTCATTCCATTTGGAGAGCTTTGTTGAACAAAGATAGAGGTAATCCTGACATGAGAAAGTCCAAGATGGCAATGTTGAAGAAAGAGTTTGATAACTTTACATTGGTCTAAGGTGAATCATTTGCTCAACTGGTTGAAAGATACTGTCATCTGGTGAATGAGATGAAAAGGATGGGAATTGATAAACCGGATTATGAATACATTGATAAGTTAGTCGATGTGTTTCCTGAATAATGAGATACTTTCATTATGATTCAACAATCAAATCCCACTGCTTATGCGCGTCTCACTCTTGCTAGCTTTATTGAAAAGCTAGAGGTGCAAGAATTAGAGCAGAGAAAGAGACGAAAGATGAAGAGTTATACTTCTAATCCTACCTCTAGTCCAAACATTCAACCAAATTTTGCACTGATAGAAATGCATTTATGGGAAACTCAATTGGTGGATCTCAAGTACTCCAACTCCACAATATTCAAGTAGTTATTCTAGAACTTTACCCGCTGAACAAAACACTTTTCCCAAGAACCAAAATTCTGAGGTTTTACACTGTAATATTGTTGTAAATATCAAGAATTCAAATGGTTTATCTGCTGAAATGTCAAAAAACAAATGGCATTTCTTGGATCTGTCCTAGAGTCATGTGAATGTTTAGTTGCTGGACGTATTGGCAATTATAACATGACAAAAGAAGATTATGATCATATAAACCCTGAGGAGATGGAAATGCTTGACATTAAATGGTTTGTGGCTAGTGTCATTCGAAGAGCTCAAAGATTCAAGGAAATTACTGGGAAAAACTGTCTTTATGGTACATCATCTATGTTGGGCTTTGATAAATCCAATGTGAGATGCTTCAATGTAAGGAAAAATGGTACTTCAAAAGGGAGTGTACAAACAAGGAAGTTAATGATAGTAATGTCAATCCGTTTGGAAGAGATTACAACAGGAAAGCTATTTGCCATCAAATTTCTCCTAACAAGTCACTTGATTCTGGAAAGAAACCAATGGAAGCTGAAGCATCAACCTCAAAAGCATATCATGTTGCCCAAGTGGATGAGGGATTCAATTGGAATAATTATGTCCAACAAGCAAATGTTGCTGAGGTTTATGAAGATGTTGATGCTAAAGAGGTAGATGAGGAAGTTATTGAAGAGGTTTTTAAAGAGGTAGCTGAAAAGGTTGAGGATGTAATTGTTGATTTCATATAGGAGCTCGAAGATGGAACTGCTGAAAAGGAGCTTGAAGATGGAACTACATAAAAGGAGCATGAGGATGTTGAATCATGCAAATATGACAAGATTCATCTTATTCTTGTTGATTACTTTCAATCTATTTTTCCACCTAATATTATTTAGAGTTTTGCAGGTTGGTTTAATGGAGAAGAAGTACCTCATGGGAAAATATATTTTGGAGAAGAGGATGAAGAGTTGGTTCAAGAGCAAATAGATCAAGTTCAAGATAAAGAAGAGGATCCAAGAAAAGAGAACTTGGAACATGTTGAAAAGAATGATCAACATGCGCTTATGGCAAATTAGGTATGTTCACAATTTAATGTGATTAAATGTGAAAATTGTGAGCTAGATTGTGAAGAGTGTGATGTTAAGGATTATGAAATTAAATTTCTTAAAAGCAAATTTGATAAAACTGTTAAAGAAAGTAACAAGATAAAAAAAAAGCTTTTGAAAAATTACAAAAATGTGAAAAAAGTTTATGGAACATAATTCAAGACGAGAAAACCATTCTCATGATGAAACATACTCTTGAAGATAAACATATTGCTATTAATAGGCACATTGATGAGAATGCCGCTCTTAAGCAAGAATTACAATATGTAAAGATTGAGACTGAAAGAGTTGGACAAAAGCTTAAGAGTTATTGGCCTCATCATATGTTTTTGATCACATAATTCCTTCAAAGAATAATGGGGATCAAGGACAAACTTGTTTATGATATCATTCAGTTATGCCTTCAATTTGGAATTCATATATTCCAAAAGAACCTAAAGTTTTTCTCAAGGCATTGAAATTGGAGATTAATTCTTCAAAGAATGATTTTGAAATAGTGTTGCCTGATTCAATAGATATTGAATTTGAAAAATCTGTGAATAGTTCTGAGTGTGAAAGTGAAGTTTGTGTGCAAGTTGCTGAACAAGTGTTGAATGAATTTGTGTCTAAGATTAAAACTGAGAACAAGAGGTTTGCAAAAACAAGCTTTTATAACAAAACATAAGTCAAACAGTTTAAAAAGATTGTGTTCGGTTAAGCTAATACAATTGACTATGAAAAAGATGTTGTTTTTAGAAAGAAAAGCAAAAATATTTTCAAGCAAAAACAACAACGTGATCAAGTTGAAAAACGATCTTCACCGGTTGAATTTGTAGTAGACCGGAGAAGATGTTTCAATTGCAATGAAATAGGACATTTGTTTTATGCTTGTCCTACTCGATTTCAAAACGATCATGTTCACAAGAAAGAGGTCAAAGTTTTTAAGAAAAATGTGAGTCAAACACCAACACATAAATGTGTTCCAATCAAAATTCTTAAAAGAGAATAAACTTTGGTTAAAAGTGTTAAAAATGTGTTTGAAATTGGAGAAAGTTCTTCGATGAAAAAGGACAAATTTAACATCAAGAAACATACTAAAGGTTAAAATTGGGTTGCAAAAGTTAAATGTAATGATTTAAAACCTAGTTTGTTGCCTAAAGTATGTAAGAATTTTAATGTTGAGGATTCTAATGATGATAAGAATTTTGATTCTGAAGTTGTTTGTGAAATTTCATATGTTTCTAAAATATCTAGTGATTATTCATCATTAGATACTGTAGATGATGAATTGTTTGAAGATAAGTTGTATGAGAAATTCAAACAACCCAAGACAAGAAGGTTTGGGTTCCCTTGTTTCACTAATCGGTTACTTGTTGTGTAGGGGCTTCCAAGATCCGATTATTAACGTTGGATAATGTATAGTAGAGCTTCTAGACAAATGACGGATACTCATCATTTATTGAAAGATGTTAAATAATTAGAAGAGGCTATGTCGGATTTGCGGGTAATCAAGGAGGACAAATTATGGGAGAAGGAATACTGTCGAATGGTATAGTATTGTTCGATAAAGTCAACTACATTATTGGATTGGAGAACAACTTATTGAGCATTTCACAAATTTGTGACAAGGGATTCTCCACTCATTTCACTGATCGAGAATGTATCATTTTAAAACCAGGATACAAGATACCTGATGAATGGGTTTTGATGAAAGTACCTTGTGAGAAAGATCTGTATGTTCTCAACCTGAGTGTTGCTAGCACAATTGATAAGATTGTTCAATGTTTTGTCACTAAAGCATCAGAAAAGGAATCGATTTTATGGCACAGGAGAATGGGTCATATTCATGTGAGAAAGATGAACTATTTGGTTCACAATCAACTCATTGATGGGATAAATGTGAAAGGATTTCACGTAAGTGATGATTTTCTGAGTTGCAAAATAGGGAAACTGAAAAAAAAGTTACATCCATCAAAAGCTTTGAACTCGATCAACTTACCATTTGATAGTCTACATGGATTTATTTGGACCTGTGACTGTCAAGAGCATCACTGGCTAACTTTATTGTCTAGTGGTCACTGATAATTATTCAAGATTCTCATGGGTGATGTTATTAGAATCAAAAGATGAAACGTTTGAGAATTTGATGAAATCGTTCAATAAATTGGAAAATTTGTATAAGTTGTTGATCCGAAGAATCATAAGTGACAATGGATCCGAGTTCAAGAATAATAAAATGATGGAATATTGTTATGAACATGGAATTCTTCATGAATTCAGTGCACCCTATACTCCACAACAAAATGGGGTTGCTGAAAGGAAGGATAGAACTCTTATTGAGACTACAAGATCCATGCTAGCTGACTCAAAATTTCTTGTTAATTTTTGGACTGAGGCTTTGGCTGATGCTTGTTATACTTTAAACTGTGTTCTCACTGTGAAGAAATTTGGAAAAACATGTTTGAACTCTTTAAACGGAGAAAGCCAAATCTGGAGTGGCTATAACCTTTTGAGTCACAATGTACGATTATGGATCCAAGTGGAAAATTTGGTGCAAAATCAATTGTTGGATTCTTTGTGGGATATGCAAGTCCATTGAGAAGAGCATTTCTTCCAAGTATCAATTGTATCGTGCAAGTACAACATGTTGATTGTCAAAGATACAACATACCTACTCAAAAACCGGGAGATGCATGGTTCTTTGACTATGATAATATTTGGAAGAGTTTCAATCTACAAGAAGATGATTTATCTTATGAAGTTGTATCATTGTTGTTTCAACAATATTTGAATGATGACTGCACTCAAGAATCTACATCAATTGAAGATTTCCCAATTTTCAATTATGAAATTCATGATGATCCTGATCCTGTTGCTATTCATTCACTCATTCATTTGATGATGATGAAGAATTTCATGATGAATTGATTGAATCGGTGACTACTCCAACTTCAACAGAAGTAATTGGAAAAGAAAATGTGACAAACTTAAAGAAAGATGTGAGTGTATCAACCGAAATCATTCCACGAACATTGTCATATCATCCTGAAGAGAATATCATTGGAGATATCCATACCGGAGTTCGTACAAGAAGTCAAGTTGAACAAAGTCTTCAATGTTTCTATACTCAAGTGTCACCTTTACAAAAATTGGTATTCGTTCAAGTGTTTTATTTCTCAAATAGAACCGAAGACATACAAATAAGCTTTGACTGAAGAAAGATGGGTGAGTGCTATGCAAGAGAAACTTCAACAATTTGAAAAGTTAGGAGTGTGAAAGCTTGTTGATCTACCCGATGACAAGACACGTATTAACACAAAATGGGTGTTGAAATGCAAGTGGGATGAAAATGGAATCATTGTTCGAAACAAAGCTCGGTTAATCATTCTCGGATTTAATCAACGAGAAGGAATTGACTACAATGAAGTATATGTGCCGGTAGCAAGACTTGAAGCGATTCGAATTTTTCTAGCGTTTGCTTCATGGAAAAGTTTTAAAGTTTATCAACTATATGTCAAATATGCTTTCCTTAACAGGAAACTTGGTGATGAAGTCTATGTGGGACAACCACCGGGGTTTGTCGATCTGATCCACAAAGAAAAGGTGTACTTACTTGATAAAGCTTTATACGGTTTACATCAAGCCCCGAGAGCTTGGTGTGAGACATTATCTCAACGTTTGTTGGATAATCACTTTGTTCGAGGAACTGTTGATTGTATACGGTTTACCAAGATGGTGGATAGGCATTTATTGATTGTTCAAGTGCATGTGGATGATATCATTTTTGGGTCAACAAACGACGATCTGCGCAAAGAATTTGAAGAGGTTATGAAGTCTAAATTCGAGATGAGTGCAATGGGAGAGTTAAAGTTTTTCCTAGGTCATCAGGTGGAAGAGTTACCCGATGGTATCTTTATTCACCAAACGAAGTACGTCAATGACATTATAGCGAAATTCAACAGGCTGATTCAACGGCAATTAGCACTCTTCTACCATTGAATCATGGTATCAGTCCTGATCTCGCCGGGAAAAAAGGTTGATCAAACGCTTTACCGTTCCATGATTGGCTAACGCATGTACTTAACCGCTTCTCGGCCAAATATTATGTACCCAACGTGCTTGTGTGCTCAATATCAGTCCAATTTAAAAGTCTCACGCCTCATGATAGTAAAGAGGATACTACGGTATCTTAAAGGATGTTCCGGAATCAGTCTATGGTATCCTAAACATGATGAGTATGTGCTGAGAGCTTTTTCAGATTGTAATTATGGAAGCTGTAAGCTGAACGCAAAGTCTACAAATGTTGAATGTCAATTCTTTGGCAGTAGGTTGGTCACGTGGCAATGTAAAAAGCAAACAACCGTCTCGTTGTCTACTTGCGAAGCTGAGTGATGCGGTGTGTGCGAGTGGTATAAAATATTAAAGGATGGAATGAGTTGCTTTTGCACAAGATCGTGTTTTAAATTTATAAAATTGATTTCTACAAAGACTAAAAATACACAAAATAGACAACTCTACCTATCGTATGTGTAGAATAGTATTGGTAAGAACCAAGTATCGATCCGTGGACACAAATGTTTCTAATAATAAATCGTTGTCTTACTTCAATCGGAGGTTTTGATCATTTTGGGGTTAATTTTTGAACTTTTTATAAAATATAAATACTTATATATAATATATAGGTGACCAAGACAAGAAATTCTAAACGAGTTGTTCAATTATGCGAAGGTTACCATCTAAGATAAAGAATCCACTCCATTTGAACATTGATAATTAATATTTTGACATGTGATAAACTTGCCATAGAAATATATGATAAATAGCTCCTTAAACCTTAAGTGAGCATCTTTGGCACTAAGGAGATAGTATGCGCATTTTAAAGTCCACCCTTTCCTAATGTCATACCATCTCAATGATGTCAATTTAAGTTGGCAAATAGTTTTGTAAAGTAGAAAGATTAGGATTGACTTCGATTTCTCAAATACCAATTCTAACAACTTCGGGTGGTTGTAGTTCATCACACAACCTCCCCTTGGTTGATTTATGTAGGTTATAATTACACATTCCGTTAACATATGATTTCTTTAACTAATTTGATATCCTAAGCAAAGCCATTTTTGGATTACCAAGGTTTAGAAAAATACATCATAACTTATATCTCATCATTTCGAAGTACAATATAAGGATCCATGTTTCGATAATGTATCAAAGTATTTCTATCTTTCAAGAACATGAATCAATCATGAACGATTGCCAATGGAATTGACAACCACCAACTTTGAATTAATGATTTAAGATGGTGAAACATTTCTCATCAAAAGATAATTGTAATATAACTATGTACTTTACTAGACTACATCACATGTCTTGATTAATTATCAAGTAAAACAAAGCTTCTTCATAGATTTTAGATGGTAAAAGAAGTTTAGCTCATAATGAGCATGATGATAAACATTAAGATGATTGATAATAACAAATACATGATTAAACTTGGAACAATCTAACCAAATGTAGATGAATCTTTCTTCTTAATGATAGTAATGATGGTTGATGATGATGATTGATGGTGATGACCTCCAAACCTTCAAACTCTTCACTAGATCTTCAAAGTGAGTGTTAGTGTGTTTTTTTATAAGTGAAAACTGGAGAGAATTCTTTTCAAGGCACACCAAATGAGTTCAACCATGAGCCACTATTTATAGGCAATCTGGATAGTGAGGCACGGCCCTGTGCTTGATGAGCACGCCCCCGTGCATTTTTATGAGATGTGCCAGATTTGTTTTGTCTTTTCTATGAGGTGGCAACGGCCTCATGGTTGGTGGGCATGGCCCCGTGTTTTTTAGTGACATGTGCTCAATTCTTCTCTGTCTTTTCTGTATTCTCGTCCACGGCACCGTGCATGATGAGCACGGCCCCGTGCTTTTGATTCCAGATTTTGTCTTTTCTTGTGTTAGAAGCATGGGGGCGTGTTTCTTGAGGCATGGGGGCGTGTTTCTTTGTTTTCTTGTGTTTTCTTCTGTTTTTCTTCGTCTTTTTGCTTGTTTCTTCGTTTGGGGCTTGGTTTCACCTGAAATTATGTTTTATGATGATAAGTAGCCTTTTATGCTATGTTATTAGATAGAAATTGCAGTTTTTAGAGATTATTTGATGCCGAAAAGATGTATATTTTTTAGAGAAATTGCAGTTTTCGGATTATTTGATAGTAAAGAGGATACTACGGTATCTTAAAGGATGTTCCAGAATCGGTCTATGATATCCTAAACATGATGAGTATGTGCTGAGAGCTTTTTCAGATTGTAATTATGGAAGCTGTAAGCTGAACGCAAAGTCTACAAATGTTGAATGTCAATTCTTTGGCAGTAGGTTGGTCACCTGGCAATGTAAAAAGCAAACAACCGTCTCGTTGTCTACTTGCGAAGCTGAGTATGTAGCTACATCTAGTTATAGTATCCTTCTTCCACCCGATAACCTGGTGTAAGACCCCGATCCCGGTGCCTCACTTTGGACGTTGGATTTACTCATAAACGCAGTTCTAAATATCAGAGTTAATTAAAACTTTACGCGGAATATAAAACTTTCATTAAATATTACATATTTCTTCATGAACATGTTTTAACAACATTCTTATCTTTCAAAATAAACGTTAATAACATTAAAACATCTTCAGTCTTCGGATTCCAGTCCCTTATTCGTCCACCATGTGCCCTCTCAAGCTAGCTGCCTCATGCTACTCACCTGCGTACATACAAAAACTCAGCTACGCTGAGTGAGTTCTAGTTTGAGACACTCCACTAAATTGGTCATACCCATACAAATATTAAACTTGAATTACTAACGTTAATTCTCTTTAGATTAAGTTTTGATAATGTTAACCATAACGAGTTTATTACAATCCTTAACATACAAGATACATTGCATACACATAATTTATTTTTAATTATTTAAATTACTCACTATTTCGGATTTGGTCCGACGAACACGGACGTTGGTGATAATTTAAAATGACTCGAACATATATAAGAACGAACTAGGAAGTTTAAAATTTCATGGGTCTTCGAGCGATTAGTTTATTAAAAGCCAATATATATGTAAATACAAGTACGAAACGCTATACGTTAAGAATACTTGATCTCGCTCCTTCAACTATTGGATAGCTAAACAAACAAACACATCCAAAGTTAAGATATTATTAATAAGCTTATAACCAACATTAAATGTTATTAACAAATTCAATGAGCATTTAACTCCCAAACTAAAACTCACGAAGCATTTCTATACATACATGTATGCACCTTTATATTTTCTTGGAAACTTGAATAAAAATGCACATAATACACTTATGAATACTTGGTCAAGATTTTCAACAGTCAAATCCTTCTTACAATCACTCCATCAAACAACCAACATGCCATCACCCTATTTTCCTCCTCTGCTCTCTCGTATGACACAACCCAATACCCACCCACATCCATTTTCTTTCTTTTACTTAGTCAACACACCATACACTTGTTCACTAAAAACAAATATATATTCTCTAAGAAGTATTAAATATTCATGGAATTATATAACTAGATAGTATATATCAAAGTCAAAGTAAATAGTGTCTTTACATTATCATTTCAAATCTTTAAACCATCACTATACTTGTATGTTTACACACCAAACTCCATCAATTTCCCTGATATTCGGCCGACTCAAATCTCCATACCATTCCTATGTTATTCTAATTTTCAAACCCACCCTCACCACATAATTGTACTACTAGTAATAAAATACAATCTCCATATTTCTTCAAGTGTTGGTTTCTTTTAATATAAACCCTTGTGAGTGGTGTAACAATAAACAACCTTTACACATATCCTCTCACTCAATAATCCTACTCTATTCCCTCCCTGGCCGATTACTCAACAACACACAAATATATATATATTACTTTGAAGATATTCAAGGAAACAACAATGGGTTAGGATGCTCTAAGAAGTGGTTACAAGCTCAAGATTTTCTATTTTTCTTTCTAATCTCTAATCCTAATGCAAAGTGAGCTAAATTCCTTTAAACCTATCTTTATATTTTATATATTGTGTTTATGTTAGTTTCAACACCCAACTAAAAATCTACCCACTTAACAAACTAAAGAGAACTTATAGTCATGAACATAAACATATTTATGCTTGAAGATTTCATAAAAGATTTGAAAGGGTTAAATTATATGGGTTAAAAGCATGCTCCAATGTAGTTTACATATTACCAAGATTTGATTAAAGTGATTAAATACATGTTGTCATACATAAAAAAAATACTAGATGTATTTATTCAAAAATGTTGTTTATATATTTGCTAGAAAAATAGGCTATTCTTTATGGTGTGTTTACAAAGTTCTAAAAATAGCAAATAAATTCATGTTGTTAAAAGATGGGTTTTGATATAAACTATGCAGACAATTTAGTAAATTTGAAAGATGGAAGATAAACCTCTATATAGTTTTGATGGTATGAAAATAAATGAGCTAAACACGAGCTTAAAAGTTTATGAGCTTGATTTGTGAAAAACATATAAAGATTTATGTTTTTGGGTGAAACATGGACATATGGAGGTTATATAACCTTTTAGTATAAAAATATATTTTTATGGAGAGATAAGTGGAAAGACATATATATTTTCCTTTAAAACAATTAAGTATTAAAAACATATATCCAAGCCATAAATGTTTTTTTTTACAACTTCAAATAAACAAAAGTGGTCTTTTATAAGTTTTTATGTTCGGGAATACGTTCATTCAGTTTATAAAACTTAATTATGGTTTTGACTAGTTTTATGTTATAAACTTTACAAATAATAAATATCATTTTTTATGAGGACATTTTGTGTCAAACGATAGTTTTACATAAATATAAATTTTGGAGATAACTATATATATTAGACGTAAAAGTAATATTTTTACAAGTTAAATGAGCAAAACTATATATATAAAGTCGGTTTTAAAATTTTTGAACGAAAATATGAACATATTATGATTCACAAAAATAATTGTCGTTACTTAAGGAAAAATTATCTAGACATAAATATATAATTTTAAAATATATTTATTACTCGTCCAAACAAACATGTTATATCCAAATTTACACCGACATTAATTAGAATTATAATCTTAATATTTATATAACTATATATATATATAAATATTTATTTTCTAAAAGAATATAAAAACTTATCACCAACGGGTCGTCCAGAAATTAAACGGAACGTTCGGTTGGCGAAAGCAACCGTCACAAACATAATAAACGAAACGCTCGGTTGGCGAAAGAAATCGACACAAATATAATAAACGAAACGGCTAGTTGGGTGAAAGTGACTAGCATAAACTGACTTGCGAGTCGATAATGAACTAACTGACCTTACGCGTTTAGGACGTGTGAAGGCAGCGGAACTATGATTAATCTAAAATTGCTAGCAAATCAACCACTAAACTCACAAGGTGAGTTTCACGACCCCTTTTTACTGTTTTTATTGTTTTCTGATCAGGGGGAGAAACATATGATATGGGTTAAAAAATATACATATTATTATATATATTCCCTACTATTTTGAGTACTTTTGAGCCAAGTTTTGTATTGAAAATTATTATTAATTGGTTTATGTATCAGTTTAATGGTTTCTAGAGATATCGAGCTAAATAGAGTATTTTTTACTAATGAGACCAACAAGTGAATACTCGAGTAGATTTAATTTACTCATAGTATTTTTATTATTATTAGTAGTAATATTATTATTACTATATTATTATTTGAAACATAATATTATAATAAATAAAGTGACGTTTAAAAGAAAAAGAAAACAAACAAGTTCATTTACGTTTTTTTTAGTTTATATATAATATTACTAATTAATGTATTTTTGTTTGATTTGGCAGTCACATGAACGAAGGGAAAAATCTAGTGCACATGGGCTATAACATAAATTCAAGAAGCAGATTATTAATGAATAGATGGGCTATTTTATGGAAGCCTGTTGAACTATGAAAGAGTTTTGAAGCCCACGTAAAAAAAGAGGCTTCACATATGAGTAACTTGGAAAAAAAGTTACATAGAACAATATATATTATGGAGGGGGCGCCTCCTTTGAGAGACTACTGTTAGCAGATTGTGGGACGTAACCCACCACAACTGCAACACACATTATTATTGTTATGTCTGTGGTGATCTGGGAAGTCACAAGAGTCAACAACAGCATCAGCACATCAACCAAGGGAGTTCACACCAACTTTATCAAAAATTCCTATTATTCGGTTGGTTCTTATTAATTTTTATTATGAACTCAATCTTTGAACCTATTTATTTTCTTGTTTTGAACATGGTTGTTGGCTAAACATTTTTAGTTATCTAGGCTTGTGACGATGTTTTGTTGATTATTTTGGACTAGTCGGTTTTCGGGTTTTGTTTATGGGATTTTGATTAATTAAAAGTTTTGATCAGTTTTATTGGATGTGTTTCATGCGTATTTACTTTTGATATATGTCTGAATGAAGGTTTCACATGTTGCTTGATTGATTGTTTTTCGATTATAGGTTGCATGTTAGGGTTGTTTACTGTGTGTTTGCAACTTGTTTATGGTTTATTGAGCTCATTCACCATAGAAACTGATTTTTGGCATATTATTAGAAGTTTATATTCTTACTAGCTTAAATATCCGACGGGTGATAAGTTGTCGGGTTTGTATGCGTTGTTAGGGTTTTAGGTTAAATTATCTGACAGGAGGTTTGCCTATTTTTGCCTTAATTTTACTGTTTACCCGTGTCCTTTATACTGTTCAAAAACCACCCGGTGTACTTAGATGCATTGAGATAGTGAAACCGACGGGTTAGCTGTTTTATAGGGTAATTAATCATAATTGGTGAACTGACACGTGAACTAATAAGCCAGTGTTTTTACATGATCTCTAAGATTTCTTTTTAGGTGACACCTTGAGAATGATTAAGGATCCATTAAGTTTCCTAGAGCTTCATACCTTTAGATTCCCGGTTCCCATAGCATTTTCCCATAACCGATAAAAGTCTGAGTCGTCACAATTCGGATTCCTTGCCTAGGTAACTCTTGCTCTCATTTGAATTTGCTAAAGTCTTATTCGGTAATTTAATTTTTTAGTTTACTTTAATTTAATTAAGTAATTAGTTTAATTAATTAATTGTTAGTTTTTTAAAATAAAATAAATAAAAATCCAAAAATAATACTTTCTTAATTATTGCTTTAGATTAGCTTTTAGAAATAGTTTCGTTAATTTAATAAGTGTCTCTAGGGTTCGATATTCTCGGTCTTCCCATTGCTATTCTACATCCGATAGGTTCACTTGCCTGTTGCTAGTGGTTTGGTTTAGGATATTCTAGGTTTTTTTTACTCGTTGTGCTTGGTCATTATTTGCTAAAATTTTATATACCACTTTGCGCACATCAAGTTTTTGGCGCCGTTGCCGGGGACATTTAGGCGATATCGATACTAGCTTTGATTTAACTTAATTGTTTATTTATATATTTATTTATTTTTGTCTTGAGTTGTGGTGTGACTTGTGAATTCGTGCCTTAGATTAGTGTGTCTAGTTGTGTTCAGGATAATTTAGTTTGTGTTTTATTTAATCGAGTCTAGTTAATATGTTTAATAGATCGAGTCATTTTAGAAGTATTTTGTATAGAAGATGTTGGAAAGAGATGATGTTGGAAAGAGCTGAAGAAGAGGAACGTGAAATAGTTCGGAAACTAGAGGCATTGGAAGCAAGGCTTGATAAGTTGATCGAAATATATAGGCTTCGTAAATTAGAAGAACTAGAAGCTAGGTTAGAGGAGTTAAATGCTAGATATCAATTGAGAGTTTTTCTTACAAGGAGCACGAAGCCGTCTATAAAACAGATGATGACTTCTGGAATGATGATTATGAGGGCGTGATGGAAGAGGAGTTGGAGCCACCTGATTACACGAATCCGAGTTAAGATGTCGTTGTGGAGCCACTTAACCAGATGGAAGATGACGAAAAGGAGGAGCATGTACCATCTTGGGAGGATGAGTTTGGTGATGAGTTAGTGGGTTTACCAATTTATGAAGAAGATGTAGAATTTGACCCTGTTGGCGATCTTATATACTTAGAAACACGAATCATGGGGAAGCCAACAATGGAGATCGAGCGTGCACCAAACGGAAAAGAAAAGTTGGTGGCAAATGAAGAGGATCAGAATACGATGGTAGTTGAGTCGCCACATCATATGAAGTTTAGCAGGTCTGTGAAGGAACTAGATAGTGGATCGCCACCGAAATCAACAAAGCCACAGAAGGAACGAAAGTGCTTGGATCAACACATTTTGAGGGTTCAAAAATGATACATTAAGAATTATAGTACAACACTAAAATTCAAGAATAACCATTTTCCTCACTATATGTCACATATTAGGTTTGGTCCAGGTAAGTATAAGTATTGGTGGTCCGACCCGTTTGAATGCTTTAAAATGCTTTTAAGTTTCACTATGTGTTATTTGATTAAAAATGTTGAACGGGTGGAACTAAACTGGTTAGACCGGGGTTGGATAAAAGAAAAGCCTCCTGATTGAGATTTCAGGAGGGAGTCTGGCTGAAGACTCTTTTGTAAACTTAGCGCTTCCCGGGAGGCAACTCGGTAGAATGTTTTTGTTTTATTTTATTTTTGTTTTTGGGTTTTTCTTGTTTTCTTGTGCTGGCTGTCCCTTGATTTGCTTTCAGGTTGCTGTGGATGTTATTGGATGATTGATGATACGTGGTTTGATTCAAGTGTGGGGAGACTATTTGCTTATAGATTGCCGTTTTTGTTCGTAAGTGACAGCTTGGTTGAGAGCACTGGAGTATGAGGCTTTTGTTCGAATTGGAGGGCACGGGAACAATACTCGCAAGGCAATATCGCCATATTTACTAGGGGAGTCTGTTCCACTTTACTTATATTTGAATGTACTTTAATTTTTGTCTTTTTCCTGTCTCATTGAGGACAATGTGACATTTAAGTGTGGGGATAGGAAACTAAAAAAAATTCAAAAATTAAAAAAAAAAGGTTTAAAAAAAATATATTCAAAAAAAATGTCCCAAAATTTTAACGAAAATTTATGCAAAATAATGAAAAATAATATAAAAATTTGAGATTGATCTTTTAAAACTACTATTATATATGAGATTAAATAACAGATAGCGCACTTAATTTGGTATGTGTCGGTAGGCCCAACTAGCTTTGATAGTCCTCTTTAGCAAATTTTCTTATATATAATAATTTGAAAAACGGTAAAACCGAATTTCGATGCTTAGGGAGTATTACCATAATCTAATAACTTTGAGATGGTAAGACTTAGATGCACTCAAACCAGCACACCACCACATGTCCATCTTTTTATGAGCTTAGAAATAGTTATATTCTTTAGGGTGATAAAAAAAATAATAAGTAAATAAAAAAAACAGAAAAAAAAGAGAGAAGAAAAAGAGAAGTATGTTTTGAAAGTGTATTCTGAAAAGTTGGTCCGAAAAGCAAATGATCATGAGAAAGTTATGTAATGAAAAATGCCAAAAAAGCATTCTCAAAAATAGAAAAAGAGGCCAAAGGTGCACATACTAGACGGGACTTAAAGTTTACGTGTTACCAAGGGGATAGTGACTCTGAGGATACACTATTGGGGCTCGAAGGTTCTTAGTCAATAAATATTTTTTTAGGGAATATATAGGACAAAGTCCAATAATACTTAGGGTATGCTCGTACGGCCTCCACATGACCATTCATCCATCAAATTTCACCGAGTGCATCTACTTAGTACCATCAACGGGTACTTGGCTTATGGTGATTTGTCAAACAAGTCTGCTTTGACTCTAATTTTTCTAGCTCTCTTTGTCTAAGATGAGGTAGGTGTAGGCGTGGTTTTTGAACTTAATTGTTAAATATGATTGGAGGCTTGATAGCCTGGTGGCTGGGTTTAAGTGGATAACAATATTGACAATCGCAGTTTTTGCGTTTATCTGTGCTTAAAAGATAACTTATATGTTTTAATGATCAGTTTCGAATTCTGATTCCATTGCATTATATATTTTTCGAGGACGAAAAAAGGTTTAAGTGTGGGGATATTTGATATGGGTTAAAAAATATACATATTATTATATATATTCCCTACTATTTTGAGTACTTTTGAGCCAAGTTTTGTATTGAAAACTATTATTAATTGGTTTATATATGAGTTTAATGGTTTCTAGAGATATCGAGCTAAATAGGGTATTTTTTACTAATGAGACCAACAAGTGAATACTCGAGTAGATTTAATTTACTCATGGTATTTTTATTATTAGTATTAGTATTATTATTATTACTATATTATTATTTGAAACATAATATTATAATAAATAAAGTGACGTTTAAAAGAAAAAGAAAACAAACAAGTACATTTACGTTTTTTTTTAGTTTATATATAATATTACTAATTAATGTATTTTTGTTTGATTTGGCAGTCACATGAACGAAGGGAAAAATCTAGTGCACATGGGCTATAACATAAATTCAAGAAGCAGATTATTAATGAATAGATGGGCTATTTTATGGAAGCCTGTTGAACTATGAAAGAGTTTTGAAGCCCACTTAAAAAAAGAGGCTTCACATACGAGTAACTTGGAAAAAGTTATATAGAACAATATATATTATGGAGGGGGCGCCTCCTTTGAGAGACTACTGTTAGCAGATTGTGGGACGTAACCCACCACTGCCGCAACACACATTATTATTGTTATTATTTTGTCTGTGGTGATCTGGGAAGTCACAAGAGTCAACAACAGCATCAGAACATCAACCAAGGGAGTTCACACCAACTTTATCAAAAATTCCTATTATTCGGTTGGTTCTTATTAATTTTTATTATGAACTCAATATTTGAACCTATTTATTTTCTTGTTTTGAACATGGTTGTTGGCTAAACACTTTTAGTTATCTAGGCTTGTGACGATGTTTTGTTGATTATTTTGGACTAGTCGGTTTTTGGGTTTTGTTTATGGGATTTTGATTAATTAAAAGTTTTGATCAGTTTTATTGGATGTGTTTCATGCGTATTTACTTTTGATTTGTGTCTGAATGAATATTTCATATGTTGCTTGATTGATTGTTTTTCGATTATAGGTTGCATGTTAGGGTTGGTTACTGTGTGTTTGCAACTTGTTTATGGTTTATTGAGCTCATTCACCATAGAAACTGATTTTTGGCATATTATTAGAAGTTTATATTCTTACTAGCTTAAATATCCGACGGGTGATAAGTTGTCGGGTTTGTCTGCGTTGTTAGGGTTTTAGGTTAAATTATCTGACATGAGGTTTGCCTATTTTTGCCTTAATTTCACTATATACCCGTGTCCTTTATACTGTTCAAAAACCACCCCGTGTACTTAGGTGCATTGAGATAGTGAAACCGACGGGTTAGCTGTTTTATAGGGTAATTAATCATAATTGGTGAACTGACACGTGAACTAATAAGCCGGTGTTTTTACATGATCTCTAAGATTTCTTTTTAGGTGACACCTTGAGAGTGATTAAGGATCCATTAAGTTTCCTAGAGCTTCATACCTTTAGATTCCCGGTTCCCATAGCATTTTCCCGTAACCGATAAAAGTCCGAGTCGTCACAATTCTGATTCCTTGCCTAGGTAACTCTTGCTCTCATTTGAATTTGCTAAAGTCTTATTCGGTAATTTAATTTTTTAGTTTACTTTAATTTAATTAAGTAATTAGTTTAATTAATTAATTTTTAGTTTTTTAAAATAAATTAAATAAAAATCCAAAAATAATACTTTCTTAATTATTGCTTTAGATTAGCTTTTAGAACTAGTTTCGTTAATTTAATAAGTGTCTCTAGGGTTCGATATTCCCGGTCTTCCCATAGCTATTCTACACCCGATAGGTTCACTTGCCTGTTGCTACTGGTTTGGTTTAGAATATTCTAGGTTTTTATTACTCGTTGTGCTTGGTCATTATTTGCTAAAATGTATATACCACTTTGTGCACATCAACATACACAACTACTTTTATATACGATAATTAGAAACAAAACAGCAAATCCTTATACGAACTTGAGTTGAACTATGTAGTGCTATAAGTCCCTTGCTTGCATAATATAATCATTAGGTAACGGAGTTAGCCACAGGAATATACGAATAGTACTATTGGCGTGACATTCCCCCCTATTTTAGGTTAGTCGCTCTAACCTCCCATATTGCATCGAAACAGGGTGCGTATATTTCATCTGTGAGATTTAAGCAGGGCAAAAGGATATAAGTCATGGTTTGGTTATAGGCTCATAGGTCGTATATTAATTCGTATTTCTTACAAACTTACGGAGTATTAACGTATTTTTTTCAATTATTATCGTATATGAGTATATATTTATACATTTCTACAAACAAGGTTTATAACGGAGTGATTTATTTATTAAGTCTTAAAACGTTGAACTCGCCAACCTAGTGTTGACTTTTAAAATGTATGTTTCTTTCAGGGAATTAACTGAAGATTAGGTATCATCAACTTGGGGACCACATGCATCATTAGGATACCGCTTTTGAAAATGATTTTCATTGTATTAATCGAAGTGTTGTGTAGAATCTGTTTTGGGAAAAACCTTATCCATGTGTCTAATGTCTTTTGTAACAAACCTGGTTTGTAAAACAATTTTAAAAATCTATGGTATCCTAATATAATTATGTTTGCGATAATCATATGCTTACGGTATACATGACGTCATGCACCCGCGCTTCCTTTTTGGCAGGGTGTGACAGATTGGTATCAAAGCCATTGGTTATAGCGAACTAGAGTATCTGGTCTATAACCGGTGACTCATAAAACATTTTCATTGCATGCATATACATTTGCATTACCTATATTACGTCCTAAGGATAAAAAAAAATAAAATCACAACCATGTTATTAATTGACCATATGATAGTATCTAGTTATTCCGAAGATGACACCCTATCTCATGAGACCCCACTCGTTGCTGAACCAACCGCTCCATTTCCAGCTAGTTTTACTAATTTAGATGTTATATTAGACATTCCGCCTCCAGCTTAAATAAATTCTAAGCATGAATATGTTGACCAACAACCAACATTAAATTGAGCAAGGACCGGTTCTCCAATGTTGAATCATATTCAAGGAGTCCTCGAAACACAAAGAGTCTTTGAAGAGACATCTTACAAACATAGGGCTAGTGGATCGTCCCAGTCTTACCCATTTCTACTACTCGACCGAGAGCCAATGGCGAATGTTGTTGCACCAAGCATCGAGTTGACAGTACCAGCAGGAGATACATGGTTCATCGTCTAGTGTTGAGGCCGCACTTGGTAATAATAGAGGCTTTTGAGGTGGTATTAAGAATTTGAATGTTGAGCGAAGGATGAAAAATCACGCGATGTTTTTCAGGCAGGTTCGAATTACCACTGTAGAAGAGCGTGTAACATTTGTCTAGACATGCGTTTTCACGGAAGAGACTCGTGTTATCATCATAGAGTGGCGCGTTGTTACTTCAGTCATCGAGCAACAGCAACAAAGTTCTTTGCCGACATTAGTGCCATACTAGCGGATTTTGCCATTCTCGTTGCCATACTTTTTCATATATTGTGATAGACCTATTATGGAAAAGATGTGCCGTTATAATATTATATTGTGAAAACTTTGTACCGATGAGGTCGTCAATCCTCGTCTATTTTGTATTTCTCCATGAAAACAATGTACCTTATTTCCTACCATGTATAATATTATATAGTTGGTTGTTTGCATTCATGTTTATGAGTTGACATTGTTATATACTAACTCATTTTCTTTTTATAGTAGAAAGAAAATATGGCACAACAAGGAAATATCACTCATGGCAACCAAGGAAACACAAACCCGATGACTTTGGATGACTTTTCACTACTAATCTCACAACAAGTTACGATGGCCCTAGCCCAAAGCTTGACAAACAAGGCTGCAAGTAGAGGTTTACTGACTAAAATGGACAAAGCGAACAAAAATATGTCAATGGAAAACAAGGGGAAAAAGGTTGAGAAATCACGGAGCAATTTTAGTAATCAAAGCTTTAAGAAGCAAGGAGTTTCCAAGAAGTTTGCTGCTAGCACCTCTAAAATCAAAGGGTATGCAGGTGAACTATCCAAGTGTAATACGTGCGGATACCATCATCATAGCAAATGTACCCAATGACAGAAGTGCAAAAAGTTTGGACATCGAGCTAAGGAATGCCGAGTCAAGTCTAAAACAAGGGAAGCCAAGAAGAGTTGTTTTGGGTGTGGTTCCCTAACCCATCTCCAGAAACACTGTCCCAAGTTGAATAATCGGGACACCGACAACCAAGTCTGGGACAAGGCAGTGATTATGGCAAGCAACGCCTGCAAGAAACCGTCCATCCTTGATAGTACGTCTTCTTACCAATGATTTCTATATTCCGATTCTTTATTCTAATATAGATATAAAACTCCAATCCCCACCCAGTTTAAACGATGCTTAGAATGCAATGAAGTGATAGGTATACCTTAGATTTAGTAATAAGAAAATTACGTCAATCAAATAAAGTCACTCAAGCAGATATCAAAGTCTTTAAAGGTTAAAGGACCCATTATCCATGGAGCTAAAAAGATTTGATGCATAGTCGGTACAGATTAGCCATCAAGAAAATTCAAGACTCGTTTGCAAGGAGAAAGGACGAACCCTAGAATGGACATTTACCAAAAAAAAAAACATAAAAAAAAATCCTAAGTTAACTCCACCCGTGACCTCACCGCCTGAGACAATATGGATTGTTTTTATTAGAACGGTTAATAAAAGACAAGCTTTCAGTAGATAAACCATAAATTATTTAGTACACCGACCGTAACCCTACCTGAATTAGTAGATAACCCCATTGTATGCTACGGTGAATTCTACCAAGGATTAGGTTGCGTGTTAATTAAGTTATCACTTAGGCAACACAACAACTGAAGGCGCACAATAGGGACTACACAAATCACAACTTGGAGTTAGTAGTCGTAGTATTTTAAGGCGTTATTTTTATGGTATGAAATGCATTATCTTTACTAACCATGAAAGCCATTAACATATCTTCAATCAAATGGAATTGATTTTGAGATAATGTCGAGTTGAATTATTGACTATTATGATTGAGAAAATCAAATACCACATGCGAAACATAGGTAGTCAAGGAAGAGTTAAAGTCTAATTATTAGAACATAAAGAATAGAAAAGTTAAAAGTCTTTGAAAGAAATAAGAAAACAATTAGAACAAAGATTGATAAAATTCCAATTACATGGATAAAATTTAAAATTTAAATAGTATAAGTATTAAAAGCCCGAGCAAGTGAATGATATAAGAGAATCACATACTTGAATACTCGATTCATTTGAGTCCCGACACACACATAAAATTGTGAGATTATTGGTGGTCAAGTATGAAATGATATATTTTCACCTACATCGGTAAGTGTTTATTTATTTATTTTATTTTGTTAATAAAATAGAATATAGAAAACCATCTATACCTCAACTAGAGATATCCCAGTGTAGATGTCAATGGGAGCAATTCTTGATAAATTATATTACAAAGCAAAAAGGATTTAACACGATTTTGGTAATCGTCAACCTTCTGACAAAATTTGCACTTCTTCCGAGTTAAGGAAAAAGATTAAAAATGGAAGAGATGGTTTGGAAGTTGGAACTTACTTGAAGGGTTCATGGCTAGGAATGAAATGCCAGTTCTCTAATATCCACCATAGAAACAACTATCTTTCTTCAACGTTGACGACCGATATCGAAAACTTTTGATACTCGCTCGAACAAGAGTATAACATAACATTCACAAACCAATAATTAGGGAAACGACTATAAAAACCATAAGGAATATGTGACACACTTATGTGATTAAACTAGGATACGATTGAGATATATAGATAGTTGAGTTTATTTATAAAAATAGTCATTCCACTAACATCAAAGCCACCCCATTTCAGGATCTGAAAAAAAACAAAGTACCATTCATCCTTTTTGCTGGACAAAAGTTGGTAACAAGCATAATAACATATAACCGGCCTTGATTACATGGAACCATCGACAAAATATTTCGAATCGAAAACTGATTTAAAACGACAAAGGATGACAAAACGTTATGCCAACAATAAAAACTTCATAGAAATTTAAATGTTAGAGGTAAAAGTTATTTTTAAAGATCTTACCTTGAGATTGCGTTGCCGGATTAGTAAATAATTAAACTTGAACTGAGAAGTGTCGACTCACTTAAAATATTAACGCGAATTTGTTCCGTGGCTTACAAACTAATAACATCAAGAATTTAACAGTATTCTTGATGCGTTCTGTAGGTTAAATATGAGAAAGTACGCACTACATGAAACTCTAAGTATCTCACTTCAAGAGATTCATATTAGTGATAGGTTAAGTATTCGTGAAGAATCGATTGGAGTTTAAGATATAGCAGAACCATAGTAAACTCACGAAGTTGATTGGAACTCGAAACGCGACACAAATATTACTTGGGAGCGTGAGGATCGTATGAGACGAAGGAATCTTCATTTATTTGAAAGCACAACAGTTACCAATCGGAGGATTTGAATTTCGAGGACGAAATTCTTATAACATGGGGAGAATGTGACACTCCACTAAATCGGTCATACCCATACAAATATTAAACATGAATTACTAACGTTAATTCTCTTTAGATTAAGTTTTGATAATGTTAACCATAACGAGTTTAGTACAATCCTTAACATACAAGATACATTGCATACACATAATTTATTTTTAATTATTTAAATTACTCACAATTTCGGATTTGGTCCGACGAACACAGACGTTGGTGATAATTTTAAATGACTCGAACATATATATGAACGAACTAAGAAGTTTAAAATTTCATGGGTCTTCGAGCGATTAGTTTATTAAAAGCCAATATATATGTAAATACAAGTACGAAACGCTATACGTTAAGAATACTTGATCTCGCTCCTTCAACTATTGGATAGCTAAACAAACAAACACATCCAAAGTTAAGATATTATTAATAAGCTTATAACCAACATTAAATGTTATTAACAAATTCAATGAGCATTTAACTCCCAAACTAAAACTCACGAAGCATTTCTATACATACATGTATGCACCTTTATATTTTCTTGGAAACTTGAATAAAAATGCACATAATACACTTATGAATACTTGGTCAAGATTTTCAACAGTCAAATCCTTCTTACAATCACTCCATCAAACAACCAACATGCCATCACCCTATTTTCCTCCTCTGCTCTCTCGTATGACACAACCCAATACCCACCCACATCCATTTTCTTTCTTTTACTTAGTCAACACACCATACACTTGTTCACTAAAAACAAATATATATTCTCTAAGAAGTATTAAATATTCATGGAATTATATAACTAGATAGTATATATATCAAAGTCAAAGTAAATAGTGTCTTTACATTATCATTTCAAATCTTTAAACCATCACTATACTTATATGTTTACACACCAAGCTCCATCAATTTCCCTGATATTCGGCCGACTCAAATCTCCATATCATTCCTATGTCATTCTAATTTTCAAACCCACCCTCACCACATAATTGTACTACTAGTAATAAAATACAATCTCCATATTTCTTCAAGTGTTGGTTTCTTTTAATATAAACCCTTGTGAGTTGTGAAAACCATTCATAAATCATAACCTTTAAAGATAAAGAACGTACCTTTACTCATTCTTAGGTTACGGTTTAGCTTGGTTATGGTTGTATCTAGCTTGTACATCCAAGATCTATCAGGAAACAATGATCCTTATGGTCTCGGATCTTCTCTTTTCCTCGCGGCCGTAGGTAAAGGGGTATATGTGTGTGTTTTGAGTGTGTAGGGAATCTTAGAAGATAAGATTGATGGAAACGGAATGGATTAGGGTTTAAAGGGGTATTTATACTCCCTTAAGCCCATGGAGCTAAGGCTTATCTTTCCTTTTTAGTCCATAACGAATTCCATCTAAAAGCCTACTTACCCTTTCATATTTTATTATTATTATTATTACTCCACTAACTCAATTATTTCACCCGACGCAAATAATATATTAAATATTATTTTAGAAATTTCGGGATGTTACAAGTCTTCCCTCCTTAAAGAGGTTTCGTCCCCGAAACCTAGCTTATTCCTTGTAATAGGAACACTTCCTATATTCACGCCCTTTATTGGATCGTCTTTGCTTTCTGGGTTATCCTTCTTACTCCCGTCTTTGTAGTCACCGAGTGGTATTCATGTGTTTTAACTATTCAAGGTAGCTTGTCCATAAGGCCCTCGATGTTTCAAGTCTCGTCTCATCCTTCCAAGGAACTTTGTTTCGTACTATTTAACATTATTGTCTAAAACGAAATTTTTAACATAAATAATCATTCATAACCAACTCAATATATTACACGTCATAATTAAGCATAAGTTTTAAAACTTAACACAAAACGAGTTCTTAGACAATCATACTTTAAACGAAATAAAACTATTACGTAAGTAATTATTCTTTCATTGATCGCTCCCCTACGCAGTTTTCCTAAGTCTTTACCCTTTCGCACCCCCCGCCTCTGTTTCCTTGCAATTCCTAGCCATGTGGTCTGCTTTACCGCATTTGAAGCATTTCGGGCGATCAAGGCATTCTCGAGAGTAATACCCACTCTTTCCACACCGATAGCACTTGTCCATCCCAGTCTTGCATTCTCCCTGGTGCACTTGCCCACACTTCCTACATGCATCCTTGTTTCCAACCTTATTCTTCCTCTCTTCAGTTGTTGCCATCATCTCGCCAGACCGCTTAGCTGGAGTGTAACACCCAGTAACCGCAGCGGAAACGTAAACGGGATGCAACAGACGCATCTGATATCAACAGCATTGCTTTTAAAGAAAACACCACTACATTAATTTACATCTCAATACATTGTTCCGAGTTTCGTTATCATCTAGGCGTTAACACATAAGTTTTACCGATAGTACATTAGCATATTTAATACAAAATAAAGATCCTTAAGCTTCCACAAAATAGCACACATCATCAAGCACGTATCACTCATTCCAATTTGGGTGTACCTAGAAAGCATGTAAAGAAAACGGGTCAACTACGAATAGTTGGTGAGTTTCACTAATTTAAGTAAACGATGACAAATCATTATAATAATCATATAATAGCGATGTTATTATGCTAAGCCTACAAGTGAAACCTCTGTTAACCCACAGACACATCCAATAACCTCTGGGGACACTGTTAACCCAGAAACACATTTAATAACCTCTGGGGACACTGTTAACCCAGAAACACATTTAATACCCTCGGGGACACTGTTAACCCAGAAACCCATTTAATAACCTCTGGGGACACTGTTAACCCAGAACACTGTTTCGGGCCTTACACTGTTAGCAACTCAGACAATTACCATCTTAATACATTACCGTACGATTCCCGTACAATAAACATTATATAAATACATTCATTTCCATGCGATCAGCATGTACTTAAACATTTTGATAGAAACATGTTTTCCGCCCCGGGAAAATATTTAAAACAGTTCAGTAAAAAGGGGCTCGTGAAACTCACCTTCTCGTGAGTCAGTATGTAGTACAGTGAACAGCTATGAGCCTGAATCTGTAATATGATACCTAAGTCGTTACTATACAATTTCCATAAATTAAATCCGTGTCAACCGGTACATCTGGGGACACTGTTAACCCAGTACTGTACTCGATCCGGGGACAATGTTAACCCAGAGACACTTCTCAGGACTCAGATTGTGATATCTCTTAGAGTTTATCCGTCAAAATTATTATTATGTTTTCCCCGTTTTGCGTGCCTACTTAGACTTCTCCAACGGATCTGAAATTTTGTGTGTGACTTTTATATGTTATAAAAAGCTTATCTGGAATTTTCCAGAATTTTTCATTATGTTTAACTATTTTTCATCATTTTTACCCAAAACCGAGCATTAAATTCACCAAATATTCATCCTTTGTCCAAAAATTACCAAATTATCACAGATCTCATATTTTCATGTGTAGATCATCTCTGTGAAATTTCATGACCCAACTCTAAGTCTATCACAATCTGTCCAAATCATATAAATCATACGAAAAACCGAACTACCTTGTGTTTCTAGCTTTAGATCGCAAAGATCTTGCTTTCTAGCCTTTGCTAGCAACTAGATATAACACCTACAAGCACAATAACACCACACCAAGCAAGTTACACCCACAATCAAGCCATTTCTTTCATGGTTTCGGTTAAGACATCAAAACAAAGATTTTTAATCGTAAAAATTCGTTTTTGACCCTTTTAACTCATTTCTTGGACCAAGATCCCTTGTATAACTTGTATACATCACTTGATCACGCAAGAATCGGTTTCATCTCGGGTTTTCACCCATTTTTCACTTGAAACCTCATTTTCTTGTAAATGACTCGAGAAAAGAATATGAACACGACTATAATCCGATCTTTACCTCGGTTTCTTGGTATAAATCAAAGGGAAGTTGGATGAATGTTTGAAGGGTTGAGAGAATTTGGGAGTTTGGGTTTTAGAAAAAAGAAAATGAAAGGGATGAGGGGAACACCCTCATCCGAACGGTCTCCATAAGGGTGTGGGGTGGGGCCCACACCTCCATTCTTGGCCACACATTCGGATTACGTGATCTGGATAATGTTGTGGATAATCTGGTTCAGTTCGTTTTTTGGTTAAACGTTTAATTCCGCTCAAAACGAGGCCAAAACGGTCGTTTTTCGGCTTAAAAAAAATAAAATTTATATAAAACCGATTTAAAACTTTAAAAACTTAAACCATGACATTTATTTACTTGAAACATCATATTATTAATAATTGTGCATCTTTTTCGGCTTGATCGATCATTTCTTGCTTGGTTTGGTAGTAAAGGTTTCGTTTAACGTACCGACGTACCATTAAATCGAAAACTCTTTTCTGTGCTTTAATTCACTTATCCCGAAGTTTTAATACTTCGTAAACATCACTAAACATTATATATTTCGTCTATAATGTAATCTCCGATTCATTCGGGTTTCAATAACCGTCAATCGGTTAACCGTACTTCCAATACGATTAACTGTATAATCGAGTATAATTCGTACCGTGAATCATACATACTCATATATACACATTATAATTCATATATTCAGTATTAAATAACACGTAAATAGTATATACCGGCTAGGGTATACCTGAATTTGCCGGAATCGTTACATTCTCCCCCCGTTACAAAAATTTCGTCCTCGAAATTTTACGCGTCAACTACTTCCTTTTGAGGAAATAGGTGGGGGTATTTCTTCCGAAATTCGTCCTTTCGTTCCCATGTATATTCTGGGCCTCGTTGCGAATTCCATCTAACTTTGACCAACGAGATCTTATTGTGTCTAAGTTGCTTGATTTTCCCGTCCACTATTTCTATGGGTTCCTCTACGAAATTAAGCTTATCACTTATTTGGACACCCTCTAAGGGTAACACCGATGTCTCATCCGACAGACACCTTTTCAAGTTCGACACGTGAAACACATTGTGAACTGCACTCAGTTCATCAGGCAGTTCCAATCGGTATGCTACAGGACCGATTTTTGCAGTAATGTCGAATGGTCCAATGTATCTAGGGGCTAACTTCCCCGCCTTTCCAAATCTGACTACTTCTTTCCAAGGTGATACTTTCAAATACACTTTATCACCTTTCTCAAATGATAACGGTTTTCTACGGGTATCGGCATAACTCTTCTGCCGATCCCGTGCGGCCTTCAGATTGTTCTTAATTTCAAGGATTTTGCTGGTCGTTTCCTGGACCAGATCTGATCTAATAACCTGTGTGTCGCCCACTTTAAGTTTCATGGCAAACCGTTCATAAATCATAATCTTTAAAGATAAAGAACGTAACTTTACTCATTTTTAGGTTACGGTTTAGCTTGGTTATGGACTATAGTCTTGTATCTAGCTTGTACATCCAAGATCTATCAAGAATCAATGTACGTTATGGTCTCGGATCTTCTCTTCTCCTCGTTGCCGTAGGTAGAGGGGTTTATGTGTGTGTTTTGAGTGTCAGGGAATCTTAGAAGATAAGATGGATGGAAATGGAAAGAATTAGGGTTTAAGGGGGTATTTATACTCCCTTAAGCCCATAGACCTAAGGCTCATCTTTCCTTTTTAGTCCATAATTAATTCCATCTAAAAGTCTACTTACTCTTTCATATTTTATTATTATTATTATTGCTCCACTAACTCAATTATTTCACCCGACGCAAATTATATATTAAATATTATTCTAGAAATTTCGGGATGTTACACCTGGAAGAAAGCCTTCTTCCACCTCCTCCTCATGAATTGGACGCTCTAGTTGTATTTTATCTTCAAAGTTTGCCTTATGTTGTATACGATCCACCGCATCAAATTGATCATTTAGGCAAATGCACACCTCTAGAGACTCCGGAATTAATTTTGTTCTTCGCATCTATAATATCCTCCCACTAAGATAAAAACCAATTCTGAAGCTACTATTGAAGCTTGGATGCTAAGCAAGTCACGAGCCATAGAGGATAGAATAGGAAATTCGTTTTGCTTTCCTTTCCACCAATCCATTATATCAAGGTTGTGAATTTCATCGACCGCTGCACCCTCAACATAGTTTGCTCCACTATATCGACCAAGTTCACTTGTTAGTGTGTCTCCCCTTTGCCACTTAGCCGCCGACTCATGAACAACATTCATCAAATTTATAAGCTTGTCTTTGCATGGCCTACTTTTTGTTATTTGCCTCCCAAAAGACGACTTTGAGCTTGAACCATAAAGTTGAAAATAATGATCGTAAAGTTCTTGAAGGAATTTGTTGAAGTATTCCTCCGCTTCCGTCGACAACCCCGGGTCGGTCTCACGCATACCCATGTTGTTATATATTTCCTCGATCAATGCCTCAACCCCGGCAACATTCCAACAGGGGTTTAAAGTGCGGCACAAGTAAACATCGGTGATATGCATTCATAATATTTTTGGAACTTCTCCTTCATTGGCTTAACAATATGATGGAAAAGATCATTCTTCTCTTCAAACTCTTTAAAATTCAAGGAGATGTTGTGCAATTTTTGCAACACCCAACAACTAGTAGGATAATAAACCCCCGATAATTTAGTTGTTGCGGTTTTGAAAACATCAAGATACTTCAAGAAATAACCGACATTGACCCAAACACCTTCGGGAATCAAATTGGCTTCGCACCGATAACAAGAGTGTTATGAAAACTTTGTAATATTTCTCGTTGGGCAAAAGCACACTTGAGCATATTACAAGTTGAGTTCCAACGGGTTCAAACGTCCCAATTCGGCCCCAAATCAAATATTTTCTTTCAACCGATTTGCAATAGTTTTTTATTCAATATGTCTTCTTTTACCACTTTTGAAAACATCTTGTAACATAAATCTAAAGCAACTCAAACCGGCTTCCATGGTTTCATTGATGAGACCTTCTTAAACAACCAAATTGCCAATATGTGCAACACATCGAGCATGAAAAAAATTCCCGTAACAAGGTAGTGTATATTTTATGATAAATTTTTCTACCGCCTTTGTATTTTTTGTTGCGTTATCAAACGACATAGAAAATATTTTTTTCTCAAGTTAAAAGTCGTTATTACTCATCTACAATTTCAAACAATTTATCAGCGGTATGTGGAGACGGAAATTTTCAAAAGCGATGGTGCGTTTCATCAATTGCCAAGACATCGGATCGACCCAGTGAGCGGTGACACAAAGGTAGGATTCCGGTAACCTGTGTGGTGTCGACCAAACATCACTAGTTAAACTCACACTCGTTTGTAAAGTTTGAAAAAACTCAATTAAATCTTTTTTTGCACACTCCCACAATTTTAGACAATGATGTCTAAGGGTAGTACTACTTACATGGGTGTAGTGCGGTTGTAGAGTTTCCCGAATCATGGCCGTCAATTTGGGTTGTCAAAGTGGATGATGAAGATGATGATGATGATGATGAGGAGGAATATTTTTGTTAATTTTGTTAGATTGTTATTAGTTTGTAGAAACTAATTTGAATGTTTGTAGAAATTGATGAGTTTGCATAATAGTTCAATTGTTATTAGTGCAATTATTAGCAGCCTGCAGACGTTAAAAAACAGTCTTTTTCTTGTAGGCTGCAGAGGTTTGGTCCACCTCTTCTGTTGCAGATGCCTACAGATGTAGTCTGCAGACCTCAAAGTACGTGGAACTGTGAACGTTTTGATTAAAGACGGTGATTATTAAAATTAACTTTAAAGTTTAATGTTTTAATATATGTTATGTTTATGTAGATTGCATAACAAAATTGATTGAAAAAATTATGTCTACACGGGATTTAAAAAAACTAAGAAATATAAAACATGAATTTTCAAAATGTAGTATACTTAACGATTTATCTTATGAGAACAAAGAAATGAGAATTTACCTTACCCCGTGAGAAGATTTTTCAATGTTCTAAAACACTACTTTCAAATCTTTACATAGTCACGTTTGTTATTCAAAATGAAATCGTTTGTTATAGTTTGTAGTTTAATGTAATTTATTTGACTCCAAGGTCAACATGAAATATATTAATAAAAGCAAATACAACTGCTATAAAAGCTAGATTAAGAAAACTAAAACATCGAACTGATTAGCATAAAAGTTTTTAAAACCAAACTACCAACACTCAAAACAGCAAAATGAAACGTGTATCAGAAAAAAAAGAACATCTAAAACATCAAAACAAACCATTAAAACTTGTTTCTACACTTATCGACACAAACTTTTATATCCACATTACTTTTAAACACCTGCTAGTGATCTCTTTCAATGACCAAATTTCGAAACCAACAAAGTACCTTGATTGTAGACGTTGTATTAAGACTTGCATTCACCGCCATTTCTAATGTGTTTTCATGGATTTGTCCCATTTTGGCAAACTATCTCTCAACGTCAACTTGGATTGTTCACCATGAAGTTTCATTGTTTCATTATTGTTTTACAACGATGGGGTTAACAAATGTCAGTAGCATTCCATCATAGTCATCAATCTTATTTGCAATCTCATACAAAAGCTGCTTCAAAAAATTAAGTTAAAGTTAGATTGTTAAAAAAAAGGGACAAAATGTTAGATAAAAAAAGGGAATTAC
The DNA here is from genome assembly GCF_021521415.1 of Bidens hawaiensis. Lineage (NCBI taxonomy): Eukaryota > Viridiplantae > Streptophyta > Magnoliopsida > Asterales > Asteraceae > Bidens > Bidens hawaiensis. The sequence continues at coordinate 12,095 of NW_027501435.1, read as the reverse complement.
GAATTTATCATTTTGTGATGTTCATTTTGAATAAGATTTTAGACTCGTTATTTTCTTCATGAAGAGCTATTGGGTTTTCAAAAGTACTCTGGTTTTGAACAAAAGATTTATTTTAGGTTATATGAAAGAAACCAACATATGTTATTTGTATTGGTTAGATAGTTCAATTACTGTTGTTTGAAAAATATTGAAAACCGTTTATTTGTCTATGTAGTTGACTATTTTTATAATATAAAACACTTCAAAAGATAAATAAAACACACTTTGGGTATATGAAACAAATCAAGAAGGATTATCTTTGTTGGTAAAAGAGTTGGATGTGTGTTTTGTGAAAGAATTCGAAATGATAATTTTGTCTTATAATTGACTTACTGATTTGAAAAGGTTTGAAATTTGTTTTAGTAAGGCTGAAAAGGTAAAAATGGTTTCAGGTATTGGGTATAGGATTTTATACCTATTTGGTGCAAAGTATTGAAATACACAATTTTTAACTTTGAAGCGGGAATTATGAAGTAGGAAAAAAAATTTGGATTTGACTTTGTAGTCTTTTAAACTGGTTTAGTATTTTGAATAAAAAGGGTTTATAATACAATGAGTATATTTAACTTTAAAAATGAACAAATTAGCAATTTAGTAATAAGCAAGGTATTCTAGACATGATACATATTGAAAATAAGTATTTTTAATGGTTAAATATACATTTTTACCTTTTAAGACCAAGAGAACCAATAATGAGTATAGCCGAGAGCTTCACACATATCTTCCATGAGATCAGAATTTGGTGGTTGTGAACCCCTACAAAATAAATGAAACAATTGCAAAGTCATCCTAGAATTTAGAACGTATGCCAAATTGTCAAAGGTTAGTGAAGTACATTTAATCCATGTCTTCCATGAGTTGAACATTTGGTGGTTGTGAAATCTTACCAAAAAAAATAATACAAATCCAATTTAAGTTGAACTTGTGATGGGAGTTAAAGACAAAGATAAAAAAATCAAGTAAAAGGTTTGTGAGTTACATTATTCCACGTCTTCCATGAGCTGCACTTTGGTTGTTGTGAATCCTTGCATAAAAATCAAATCAATTTAAAGTCATGACGGGACTTAAAAGATATGGCAAAACTTAAGTATAAGAAGTTAAAGGTTTGTGACCTACATTTCACCCATATCTTCGATTAGATGAGCATTTAGTAGTCGTCAAACCTAGAAAAAAAGACTAAACCAATGAAACTAATGAAGCATCAAAGGAATCATACTAATATTTTTAACCCACCATTAACAAACTAAGCACACCTTAAAACTTTTAAAACACGCTCGGACCTAACTCAAAGAAATTGACACGAGTCACCAACCGTAACCAATTTTCTTTGGTAAAAATACTTCCAACCTTCAATGACATGCCTATTATAGTAATACATATAATTAATATCGATTGTTTTCTCAAAAGTATTTTCACAAAGTTAATAAAGAAAAAGGATTATTGTTACCTGTTTTACATGCCATTCTTTTCATACAAATCCAAAGTGAAGAAAAACTGACAAATGACTTTGTGATGTGCTAAGGATTAAACAAATACAATCAATCATACCCAGTGAAGTCCCACCAACAGCAAAGCTATAAGTAGGGTCTGGGGAGGGTGGGATGTAGGCACACCATACCTCTATCCAACAGGATAAAGAGGTGGCTTCCAGAGAGACCCTCAGCTTTGAAATTCATATGTATGAGGCAATATAAAGTAAAGGAAATAATAATAATAATAATAATAATAATAATAGTTTTAATACAAATACAATTGATAAAAATGTAATTTAAATACAAAGTTGTAGATTTAAAGGATCGTATTAAAGAAAAGCTTACAAAACAATTCTGAAGGTTTCCTGTGGGCTGTGAATGAAAAAGCACATGTATATGAGGACTGAACTGCAAGAGTTCAAGGAGAAGCAACATGGACATCACTGTGATCAGAAACGTGTTGAATTTGAAGCTGGTTTTCCAAGTCGTCTAATTCCACATGCTTTCCTTCCATATCTAAGATCATTATTTATATCATACACTTATAAAAATACAAAAACCCCAATTCCAAAAATTATCAGATATATAAAAAAAGAGATCAGGAACTTACTCTTCTGGTCTGTGAGGCCACTTGATCTCCATGGGCATTAGACACCAAGGCTACACATCCTACATAAGTAAGAAAATAAATAATATCAAGCTTTACAAACTTTTGGGTTTCATAATTTTTTTACCTAATTCCAATAAAATTGTAAGTGTAAAAAGTACAATAAAATTTAGATTTAGAACTCACGTCTATTATCTTTGATAATGGTAAAAGGGACAAAGGCTCATTTTTAATTCCAACTAATCTCCCACCAGAAGTTTGGTCTCTCAAAATTACAACCTGCAATAGCAACATTTTCATTTTTGATAACTTTTTAAAATTCCAAAAATACCCCTAAGATCAAAACTATCAATTTATGCATTATGTGTGATCAAATTCTCTTCCAGCAATATATAAGTGTGCCCAAATTAACCCTAGTAGGCAAATGACCTGTTACTACATTTCACAAATAAATGTGTTTTGTTTTTTAAAAAATGAACATGTTCGCGTTTGTTCAGTTCGTTTGTTTAAAAAATAAATGAACAGTTCACGAACATAAACGAACATATATGAACAGATGCAAATGAACACAAACATCCCTAAACGAATGAAAATACTTAAATGAACACAAACGAACAAATATAAAACCATTAAGTAGATGACTCGTACAGATAATATTTAATTACTTTTTTATTAATATGTAAATGGACATAAACGAACATAATAAGCGGACAAAAACGAACGTTCACGAGCATAAATGAACGAACGAAACATGTGTTCATGTTGGTTCGTTTAATTAAACAAACACTAATTTTTTGTTCGTTTATTTAAGGGGTGTTTGGGATTCCTTACTTTCTTATAACTTTTCATTAAGTTAATAAGTTACAAAAGTGTAACTTATGGAACTTTTCCTCTCACAATATAAGCAATCCCAAACACCTTATTGCTTCTCAAAAAGTTTTTAAGTTATAAGTTGGTAAAAATAAGCAATCCCAAACACCCCCTTAATAAAAATAAACGAACTTCCCACCAATTTAAAGCATCATAATCTTGTGTGAGCAAGTGCTGTAAAAAACACTCTTCGTTAAAAACACAAGCTGATGTAATAAACTAATAAACATGCTGACAAATGCAGTAACAAAATACTCTCAAAATGAAACCAAATTAATTATCAAACGCCTAATTAATCACAATGTCACTAAAAGATGAGTAAAAAATTAAGCTACAAACCATTAAAGTGATTTAATCACAAACATCACTAACAAAAAGAGACAATAAAGCTATAAACCACAAAACAAACAATATGACATAATTTCGGTCAACTAAAATCATGTTTATTAGTAATTTTCTTGTGGTTAAATGTAGAATTGAAGCAAAATGAGGTTATGAGATAACCTAATGAGCACCAGTTGGATATCAAAAGTCCTCAATTTTGTGTCAGTAAAGTTATTTCAGGCAATAAAATCAAATAAAAATAATGAAGACATCATCTAAATACTCCTAAAACAACAAATGCTTACTGACGTTGAATAAAATGCAAGATCGATTCCCATATAGCAGAAACTGCGGCACGATCCTGTTAAACGAAAGATACAAAACAAAGGAAAGAAAAAGTTAGTTGCGAACCAAATAACCCAATCAAACATCAAATGCTTACCAAGAAGATTCCAAATGCCAGACCGATTTGGGCAAAGAAGAAGATCATCGCTAGATCGGAGAGATTACCGGAAATAAACGAACTTCTAAAAAACCACCAAGTAAAGTTGATATTTTTGTCTTGCTATTTTGTAAAATTTAAGCTTGTTCAAAATTCTTATATGTATAATTAAACCTAATTACAGGAGCAACTATAATCATGAATAATGACATGCACAAAAAGACCACAACATGAAAGATTTGCTTACTGTTTGGCATGTTTTGTGTCTGTTTCTGATACATCACCAATAATTTGTGTATATTCATCTGATTCTTTCTTCTCAGTTCCAATGAAAGTACTTCCATCATCCTCACGTGAACCACACCAGAATGGCAAAATCTACACATCAAGAACAAACCAAAATTGAAAATGGAGATACCTTATATACTAATTATGGTATGATATTGATTCTGCATATTTTGCTTTCGCCTTTAGCTTCAAACTATCCCTAATTGTTTTAGAAGCTTAGTTAGTTTGAAACCATATTATCATTAACAAATTTTAACAGTTATAGTGGCTAAAATGACTTTATGCCAAAAGCATTGTACACAATAAAAAAAATAACAATCTTACATATTGGTGACTTAAAAATCAAGAATTAATTGATCCACATATACTAAAGAACAATAAAAGTATACAACATTGTTTAAAAACAGTTAGTAACGGTTTGGTTTACCGTTTGATATAAAACCGTCAAGACCGAATCGCGAACACCCCTATATAACAACACAATTCATACCAAGGTGAGGTCGTTCGAGCAACAAAGGAACCAATAAATGGACCTGCAACTCCATGTTGCTTAATGGATGCACCGTCTAATTGTGTTTGGTTGAACGGGTGACTCACGGAAATTGGAACCGCTTGCATACCAATGATTTTCTAAAACAAATTTAATATAATGAATTAAAGAAAGATCATAAATTAAAACCATAATAGAAGCAATACAAGATATGTTGATTAACAAACCTGAATTTCGTCGGCTTGACGGTTTTTAGAAGCTTCAAAACCATATGCCCCTAAACAAACTTATAAACCAAAAAAATGTAGTTTCAATTGTTCACAAGTTTCATCAACCACCTTAAAAAACATTCAACTACTTAAGAATGTTTCATCAACACATGTATAAATAAACTTATCAACAAGCAATCGAATTAAAAACCTTCAACAAAATCAGTGAAAACTCACAATAATTGAAATAAGTAATAGTACCATATTAATACCATCAAATAATCCATCTTTCTAGCTTATATCGATAACATATTACAACTTTTTGTAAAAATGCGTTGCAGTTAGGCCATATATCCAAGATTAATATTAATCCATAATACCTTACTTCCATCATAACATCATAGAAACACATATTACAACAAAAAAACAGACTCTTTAAAAGCTTCTAATTACTTGAATCAGAAAACTAATAAAAACATTGTCTAAAATAAAACAGGGTCGAATTTAACAGCAAGATAATCACACTTTCAATAATCTTACCTAAATTGACCAAAAATAAAACAGGGCCGAACAAATGAATTTTGAATATTGAAAGAGATCAAGACTTGTAACATAATTAAATATTGTGTCTTTCCATGTCTCTGACTTTTGATCTTATATTTTACAGTTGTTTTGCAAAAAACCTTTATCAATTCCAACTCATAAAGCAGGAACCTTGCCCATAAAGCTGCAAATTAGACTTTTGAATAATTTTTTTGATATTTGAATTTTATAACTTATTTGTCAAAAAATCATTAAACAAAAGCATTTGAATTCTATATTTCGACATCAAAATCATTTTAAATGGTATTACATGATTTATATTTAATTAAAAGTAGTGATTTTTCATTACAATGAAAATCATATACAAAATATTTTGGTCATGTAGATTCAGAAAACAGTTTCAAACCCTTAGTTCGGTTCACGGAATTCTTTTATGGGAATTGGAATTGAAATTGGAATTGAAATTGGAATTGAAATTGAAATTGGAATTGAAATGGATTCTTTAAAAATCCCATCATGTGTTTGGTTCATAAATTTGATGATAGAATTGGAATTCTCTATTCTCTTCCCTCTATCTACAATAAGAAAAAAAAGTTAGAAAATAACAAAAAAATATAAAATAAAATTAAAAAATAATAATAAGTCAAGAAATTAATTAAAAAACGAAAACTAATAAAAAATCTAAATTAAACAGATTTGATTTTCGGAGAAAACAATAAAAAAAATAAATTAAAAGATCAACAATAAAACTCTTTAAAAAAATCTAAAAATGGCTGCAAAATGGGTGTACGTACACCGTACAGTACGTGAAAATTTGGCTGCAATCAAAGTGGTTTTAGGGGAAAAACGTAACTCAAACCTTTCTGATATGGAGGAGCACGACGGTGGTGAAGCACGGTGGTGGAGCACGGCGGTGGAGGATGGCGGTGGAGGAGAGTGACGGGTGGTGGAGCACGGCGGCGACGGAGGATGACGGTGGAGGCGGATCTTGCAGCAGATCGATGAAGAGAGGGCAACCGTGCGTTAGGATTTTAAAACATTCCTACTTTTTTTCATCACACAATTAGGGCTTACAAAGAGTGGAGATGAAAAAGGCATAAAGCCAATGAATTAATGAACGTTGGAGGATGATAAATTTAGGGTAGGTGTATGTGTTTCAAAATTTGAATTTTGATCTAGAGGAGGAAGAGAAAGAAGATAAGATTTATGTATCGAAAATAACAAAAAGAAGCTTTCACAATAAGCTTTAAAAGGAGTGAGACGTGGAAGTTGGATTGATGAACACAATATCAAATAATTAGTGGGGCTGACACGTGTCCCAAATGCATGTGGTAGTGACACGTGTCAGAACCTGCTTTCCTTTATTATATAATAATAATAGGGTATAGCCCGTGTTACACACGGGTGGAAAAACATGTCAACAAACATAATAAATTTAAACAATAAATTCATGCAACACAAACCTTATTCAAACTTCCGGACCAAAACGTTAACCATTTACATTGTCTAGATATTAAAAGTTAAAAGTTACAATAAGTTAATGTACATCGAACAATCAAAAAACATCAACAAAATACATAAACATGTTCTTTCATATTAAACCACCATCAACTTCTTCAAACATTCTATCAAAAGAAACTCATTTTACTTCACCTGAAAAATATAATAAAACAATAACATCCAAATTAAATATATCATAATAACATATTTAATAATAAGTAACATTTAAATATTAATAAAGTTGTTTTTATTAAAACAAAATAGCATATAACAAGAAACAAAGTAAAATTACAACATAAAACATCTTTTTAACTTAAACCATTAAACCAAAAGGATACATCAATAAAAAAATCTATTGGCCGTCATTTAATAACTAACAAATTTGATACTATTTCAAAACAACCCGTTTTGAAATATTTTCAAAATAGTTACAAAATATAAAAAAAATTGGAATTAGTCAACTTCAAAAAGTTATGAAATTGTTTTTGATTTTTGACCAATCTTGCAAGAAACTTTTAAATCACTGACATTAATATTTTGTTAAATTTGCAAAACTTAAAAACGTTTTACAATAAATGAATTCTCAAATAACTTTGGAAAGATTAAAAAATTTTATGTTGACTTTGAAAATAATTAAAGCTGAAAAAATATAACTAATTAATTTAGAAATAATTACAAAAATTAAAATCAAATCGGTTAATTTGAAAACTTAAAAAAATTATGGAAAGATTTTGAAATAAGTTTAAAATTATGAATAGTATTAAAACCTTTAAAACTTTGTTGAAAGATTGGTCAATTTCCGAATTTAAAAGGAGTTTTAATATGCTAATTAAATTTTGTAGTTTTAAGTTTAAATTTGGTCTTCCATGTAAAGATATAAATAATTTGAAATATCTTGATTCATGCGAATAATAATATTAATAAATTATTAAAAGTTGTCATGTTTAATAATATTCACTAAATCATATGTGCCGAATAAAATTTATAATTGATGATAAAACGTAATAAAGGGTTGTTCATTCGGTTTTTTTTTAAATAAGGAATATCAAACTTTATAAAGTGCCATAATTAGATTCTTAAATGTGTATAAATCTAAAAATGTAAACTAATATTGTAAGGCCCCGAACCCGGTAGCCCTACTTTCGCGTCGGATTTACTCATAAACACAGTTCTTACAAATCAGAGTTCATTAAAACTTTACGCGGAATATAAAACATCAATCATTTGTTACAAAACATTAAATCTTTTCTTTGATACCATAACACAAAACTTTATATTTAAAACATTTTTTCTTCTTTCTTCAGATGCCAGCCGTTCAATCCATGCCATGTGCCATCCTCATGCTAACTCTATAATCAGCTCACCTGCGTGCATACTAAAAGTCAGCTACGCTGAGTGAGTTCTAGTTAATCATACACTATACAATACACATAAACTTATATTCTTTCAGTCATACTTTCATACTTTCTTTACATACATAATCATACGTTTTAAAGAGCCTTTCGCCCTATAACCTCACAGATATTATAAGGGTCTGGTCCCTAACATCACAGATATTATAAGGGTCTGGTCCCTAACATCACAGATATTATCAGGGTCTGGTCCCTAACATCACAGATATTATAAGGGTCTGGTCCCTAACATCACAGATATTATAAGGGTCTGGTCCCTAACATCACAGATATTATAAGGGTCTGGTCCCTAACATCACAGATATTATAAGGGTCTGGTCCATAACATCACAGATATTATAAGGGTCTAGTCCCTAACATCACAGATATTATAAGGGTCTGGTCCCTAACATCACAGATATTATAAGGGTCTGGTCCCTAACATCACATATATTATAAGGGTCTGGTCCCTAGTTCTCGAATATTAGTAGGGTTCGATTCCCTCTTCGTTACCATACAACCATACATCATACCTCGAGTATTATTAGGGCTCGGTACCCTTTTCGTAACCATACAACCATACAACCATCATTTCCTTCTTTTATTAACTTTATCACGTTCATACACTTAAGCATACATATCATACTTACCTTATACATAGCGTTACAACCTGACAGTACGTGCAATATCCGAAGACCGTTCACGTACCATCAAGCAATCATTCATACATATCACATATATCACATATGGCATACACTTATCACTTAGGATAAATGTATTAACAACACATCGAGTATGCACACAGCCCCGAAAACATAACACGAAATGGGGCTAGAAACTCACCTGAACTCTGCTTCTTCCTCCGATAGTTGTAAATCCCTTCTTTAACTGTGCTCGGCTGACTATATAAGTTACACGTATCAATACTCGCCTGATCTAATCTGGTGGCCTAGTATTAGCTTACTTTTACTTATCGTTTTAATCTATTCTCTAATCGAACTTGACTTTAGGCGAAGTTAAACCTTAGGCGAACTTAGCTTTAGGCGAAGTTAAACCTTAGGCGAACTTAGCTTTAGGCGAAGTTAAACCTTAGGCGAACTTAGCTTTAGGTGAAGTTGTCATCAGGCGAACTTGGCTTTAGGCGAAGTTGTCATCAGGCGAACTTGGCTTTAGGCGAAGTTGTCATCAGGCGAACTTGGCTTTAGGCGAAGTTGTCATCAGGCGAACTTGGCTTTAGGCGAAGTTGTCACCAGGCGAACTTAGCTTGGAGGCGAAGTTCATCAGGCTAACTTAGCTTGCAGGCGAAGTTGTCGTCTGCAGCTACTGTTCGTTCTTAAATCCCTTAATCACCTTCGTTTCTTAACCAAATAACTCGATTTAGGTACCCACGGGATCGTCTGACCAGCGCCTACAAACCCCAACCATCAACTCGACCTAACATCGATGTTTAAAGGGTGCGATTTAGGCATATAGGTTACGGGTTCTTTTTATCAATCGATTAACCCATCAAATCATAACCATTTTCAGTAAGATTAGCTTTGTTGGATTCGTTTTTACCATACAAACTCAGATCTATCATTTCTCAAATCAACCCGAACCTACACGAACGATTTCTAACTATAAACGTACCTTGAACGAGTCGAACTACGAACACGGAAGCCTTGATGTTGTTTTGGTCCGTCACAACGTTCCAGCACCAACAAGCTCGGGTTTTCGCCTTCGGATCTTGGTTCGGGTCGTGTGTGTTTTGGGTGTGTGTGTATGGAATATGTGAGAATGAGGATTAAATGGTGGTTAATGGTATTTATATTTAGGGATCATGGGCTTAAGCCCATGGACTCTCCTTCCTTCTTTCATAACCCAAGTCCATAACCCATATCCATTACCCAACACTAGCCCGACCCATACCAACTCCTACTCTATTTATTTATTTCCCGATAACCCGAGTAAACTTTCCCTCTGTTATTAAGTAATATAATTAATATCATTTTGGAAATTTCGGGATGTTACAAGTCTTCCCCCCTTAAAGAGGTTTCGTCCCCGAAACCTAACTTATTCCCTATAAAAGGAAAACTTCTTATATTTACACACTTTATCGAATCGCCTTTGCCTTCTGGGTTATCCTTCTTACTCCCGACTTTGCAGCCATCGAATGGTGGTCATGTGTTTTAGCTATTTAAGGTAGCTCGTCCATGAGACCCTCGATGTACCAAGACTCATCTCATCCTTCCAAGGCTTCGATTAGTACTTTTAACACTATTGTCTAAAACAACCTTTCATCATAGCATAATAATCATTCATAACCAAACTCAATATATTACACGTCACTGATAAACATAAGTTTTAAACCTTAACACAAAACAAGTCCTTAAGCAAAAGTAACTTAATAAAACCATTGCATGAGCAATTATTCCTTCATCAAGTGTTCCTCTCTGCAGTTTCCCCAAGTCTTTATCCTTTCGCACCTCCCGCCCCTGATTCCTTGCAATCCCTAGCCATGTGGTCAGCTTTTTCGCATTTGAAGCACTTTGGACGATCAGGGCATTCTCGAGAATAATGCCCACTCTTTCCACACCGATAGCACCTGTCTGTCCCAGTCCTGCATTCTCCCCGGTGCACTTGCCCACACGTCTTACATGCATCCTTGTTCCCAACCTTGGCCTTCCTCTCATCAGTTGTTGTCACCATCTCGCCAGACCGCTTAGCAGAGGTAGCCCATTTCTTATCCTTCTTTTCCTCCACCACCACATCGTCCTCAGCCAGGTCAGCGTAAACCACTTCTGCAAGTTCAACAGCAGAGTCAAAAGTAGCAGGTTTATTTGCCCTGACTAACATGCGGACTTTTTGTGGCAATCCCATCACATAACATTTGATTCTCTAGACCTCAGTGTCAACCATATCAGGCACCAACCTAGATAGTCGGTTGAATTCGGTAGTATACTCACGATGCGTCATCATACCGGCCTTTAAATTCAGAAACTTCATCTCCGTCCTTTCAACCTCGGCATCTGCACAAAACTTCTTCATCACCAACTCTTTCAGATCGTCCCATCTCAACGCCTTGATCTCATCCCTAGTCTTTCTCTGCTCCACACTTTCCCACCAATACATAGCTTCTTCATCAAATGACTGAGTAGCATAACCCACAGCTTGGTCGGGACGGCATTCGCTAATGCGGATAATCTTGTCCATAGTGGTTATCCATTGGAGAGTAGCGATTGCGTCTCCCAACCCAGTCAGCTTTGGCGGGTCGCATCCTTTGAAGGAGTTATAGTTGCACCCATCTTGGCCTCTTTTCCTGTCATCGACCTTCACAGACTTATCCTCACTCGAGGCCTCTCTTTCTCATCCCCCATCCTTCCTACCATCACCACCTGCCCCTTTAGCAGTTCGTTCACGGCTTCCAGCAGCTCTTTCGGGATTCAGGTTCTTCACAGCCGCAACTACAGCTTGAACAATGGCTGCTTGAACTGCAGGGCTAAGTTGAACCTCTTCGTTGTTGTTCTGGTCTCCTCCAGCTGCGCTTCCTTCATCTTCGGTGTGGGAGGCTTCTTCTACCGAGGGTTGCCGGACAAGACGAGGCCTGCCACGACGTCCAGTGCGACCCCCAGTTCCAACAAATTCTCCAGCTCTAGCCATTAGTATTCTAAAAGGGAAAACACAAACATCATCACTCAAGGAACTATTTAGTACAAGGATAGCAAGGCTAACAGGTAATAACAGTGGCCAGCTTGTGACTAGCTGATCACGTTGCTTTCCGTGTCCAATACACTTCCCTTTATGAGTCTATTTGTGCTGGTTCTACTTAAGCAGTTAGTCAAATCAAACAATCAATTATTCCTATCCCTATCGTTCACGTATCTTTTCTTTCTCATTAACATATATCATTTAATCATACACTTTACCTTTACTGATCTTGC
>NW_027501434.1:0-44334 GCF_021521415.1 Bidens hawaiensis | reverse complement strand
GTTCGTGCTCTATATATTTTTAATATATTTTGAAAGTGATTATGAGTAAAGGAAAGAGAAATGGTACCGATAAAGATATAAAACAATATTGTTTAATTTAAAAAGAGAGAGGAAATGTAGTATTTTTAGTGTAATTTTAGACTTAGGGATATAAGATTGAATGAGAATGCTCTTATTTAATCCAAACAATATTTAACAAACCTGTTCGGAGGCGATTTCATGAGCTATACAGTAGGAGTTTCTTTATATGCCAATTTTTCTGATTTTCACTTGTCTTAATAAGTTTTACACACTAAAACTTTATGTCTTTGTTTGCACTTAATTGTTTCACATTCTCTTTGTCGCCGTTAGAATTTGCTATAAGACCAGGGCTTACCAATCATCATTAACTACATAAGTTCGAATCTTGTGACGGGATTTCAATCGTTCAAAATTTTTGACGCTTCTAATTAACGAAGTCAAGAACTTCCTAGTAGAACACCCCTAAGAGAGAGTCTTCGGACCATCAAACTGTAGACCTAATGGGAAAAGTTCACCCTATCTGCTTGAATCTGTAAATGCACTCCCATATAATATTTTTAGTAGAATAAAGGATATTTCTATTTTTATCAGTTTACCGTTGTCACACATTGTATTAATATTTTTCAAAGGTTACAAAATATAAACTATATGATTAAACATTATCTATATATTAGCAACATCAATTAGCATATCATTAATGATCACGAACATAAGGACTACCGGTAAATCATGCTTAGTAAATTATTAGAAATAGAGGTCCAAACACACTAATTTAATAGTAATTACAACATCTGATTTAGTTCATATTGTCATGAATATTCATACAACTTATAATTTTCATAAAGATTAAAAATAACAATTAAAAAATGGACAAAACTGGTGCTATCGAAAATTTAGTCCAACGTTTTTGGTAAAGTTCAATTGCATAAAAGGTGACAACGAATTAATATACAAGTATGTGGTGGAAATTTAGTCCCAACAAATCGAACGACTCAGATAGGTCTTGTCGACTATGAACCAATATTATTCTACTATTGAACCTTTCAGACTCACGTGTCAGTTGACTTTTATTTCATGGCCAACGACTTCTCTAACTAGTTTTTGCTGTCGTTTCTTTTTTAAATATTAGGGTTTTCGAATTTTATATACAATAATTGCTTTGCAATAGAATTAATTATGCTTGATTTAAAGAGTGACGAGGAAAAAAGAAAAAGAAACGAAAAAAATATATTAATCATGGTTGTATTAATTTATGTTTTTGTACAAGTCATCAGTTGTTGATAAGAAAAAAAAAGAAGTCGATCTACAGTTATGTTTTTTAAAAAGTTTATTAATTTTTAGTCTATATCATGTAGGGTCGAACTCATATCAAAAGATTGAGTTTGTGGTTGAACTAAGATCGAATTTACTACATCAGATAACATGCATGTTCATCAAGTGTCTGTATTTTTAGTTTAATATTGTGGTGTGTAGGATAACGAGTCAGCCACTAGAGCAAGATCGGACTTGCCTAACGCAAAAAAGCAGGAAAACATGATAAACGGAGTGGTCATATGGTTCGAGCTAGGTAGCGTTTACAGGAGATCCTTGTTAGACTAATCTTGCATAACTATATGTCCTAGTTGTCGTATTTACAAACATATGGTTTTTTAGTCGGTTTTCTCCTAGTTTAGTCTAGTGAAGATTGTTATTGATCTAGGGTTGGTAGGTTTAACAATTATCATTACGACAGTTAATAAAACAATTAAGTTTAGACTAATCTCTAGTATATCAATTGTCATAAATCACGAGTCCGATAACCTCTAAGAAGTTATAACAAAGGAAACACATAAAAAAATAGAAAAAATTAAAAATATAATTCCAAAAAACTCTAAGAAAATTAAAGAAATCATAATATGTTAAACCTTTTTAACGATTTGGTTTTTTTAGACGAATGTTTTTTTTATTCTTTATGGTATTTGAGTCAGGAATGTTAGTTAACAGAAGTTAATATTTGGCTTATTATTCTTTATAGTTAGCCAAGCAAGGCCCCAAATACATGTGTCGTTGGCTAAGCCCTCACTTAGGATGAGTCTTGCGGGCAGCTTTGGTTACTTATATATAAAGGATTTGAGGGTAACTTTTAATTTTCAAGCTTTCTAATAGAGATGTGACATTTGAGAGTGTTTTAAATAATGAAAAGTAATTTATAGTTTGGCTTAAAGTGTGGACTTCACCAAAGTAAGACGTCCACATATCGATGAGGAACTAGCTTTTTCACATTGCAAGTTTCTTTTGGAATTTTACTATAATATGGCTCCAAAATTGTATATCATTCATGTTGGCACATATATAGTTCAATAAATTCACACACACATGATAAAGAACGCGCATGTATAGTTCGATAAATTTATTTTAAGACTAAAGGCTATATGGCATCATCGACATATTGGAGATGCGTAAAAAAAAACTTATTAGACCATGTGTTACGGAGCATGGTTAATTAATGAAAGTGACTACCAAGTAGGCAGTTATTAACCAACCAACCCATAAAACAAATACAATGGTTTAACTAGATATTTAAAAAAAATAAAGATTAACTGAAATTGGGTGAACCCCACCTTTTGAGTGTTGGTGGGTGCCAATCCTTTGATGAAAGACATGGGTAGCGCCTCCAATCATAACCACAACACTCAATCTTATCGTCAATGTCCTTTGAAAATAATTTCATCCTCGAATTTATACAGCTACACATGTAAAGCTTTGGCTAGATCCCCTCTTTTAAACTCAAATTCCATTGTTTAAGACACGCTTTATCATGAATACAAGGTGGTTTATGATGACATCCCCGAATGCAGTTCCCCTGGATGAACCTAAATCCCATTTGCTAGAGAATATCATCAAGAAATATTCAATTATTAAAATATTGAAATGACTATTTATCAAAGTCTATATTTAAAAAATAAATATGCATATTTTGATTCCTTTTATTAAGAAACCCATGATGATCCCATTCACAATAAGTGGGCCCTTAATTGTTTGTCCTTGTTAATCTAGATCGATTGCAGTCTTGCACCAAGCTCATTATTGAAGGAAGAACACATCTAAACCTTTAAGCCACAACCTTAATATAACAAAATGTGGTTTTTCTACTTTGCATTGAAGTTAAATTAATAAAATAATTGTCATTAATTATTATTAAATATATTTAATTTTCAGGAAAAAATGTGAAAATGATTTAAATTCTAAAAGGGAAAATAAACCAATTAAGGTGCCTTAAAGTCAAATATCAAAATACATTGTAAGACACTCATGGATATGTATTGAGACCCACTACCAATCTATAATTTGAAAGCCAATCATCCAAAGACATGCTATTAATCATCTTGGGTCTAGGTTTGAAAAAAGTGTAATATAACTTTGCTTTTACTATTTGATTTACTTTGTCTAAATGCTATTAATCATCTTGGGTCTAGGTTTGAAAAAAGTGTAATATAACTTTGCTTTTACTATTTGATTTACTTTGTCTAAATGTTATAAATTTTCTATATTGACCATCACCATACATTTAATTTGATCTCAAATTAATCATAAATATATATATATATATATATATATATATAAACAACGAAACCTTAAAAAGCTTTTTGGTTGATTCTTACATCCTTTCAAGCAACTAGATCATTTTATTTATAAATGGAGGTCACTCATACATTTGACCGGAATTCACGAGTATGAGTTTCACCAAACCCAGATAGTACTTAAACGAGTTATGACATCTTATTAAATAAAAAATAATAACATCACTAAAGATTTGATATGCAAATCCTATACACAGGGTTTGGATTCCTTAAAACTAATATCCGATTTTTTTACATGGATATACTTAAGAAACAATATTATAGTAAAATAAAAATAAGTGGGTCATGTGTCTCACAAAACCCAGGTAACTTTTAAACGGGTTATAACATCTCATTTATCTGTAAAACCATTTCACCATTAAACCCTAATTAAATTTGTTAATATGGATTTTGTTACATCAGTGATTCTTTTTATTTTAAGTTTAACTTAAATGAAATGTTTCACAAAATAATATCCAAATTATAACAAATGAACCAAAACGAACAAATATAAAAATTAAGTAGATAATTCATTCAATGTTTCACCCAAAAACATAAATGAATCAAAATAGGTTCAAGTGTTATACTATTAATTTTCTTAGAATTGATAAAATTAAAATTCAAATATATATTCACAATATTAGATAATCCCGTAATAAAAGGGATAAAAACTAGGTTACTCATATTTGTTTTCAAGCTAATTATAAGACATTTTGTCTCATTTAACAGATACTAAAAAATGAGTAAACCTCATAAACACCCACAATCATAGCTCAATAAATTTTTACTCCTTAAAAGTCGCTCCTTTTCTCTCATCAACCTTATTTAAATACCCTTACGGTTTTCACATGATTGTTAAAAATTGTTATTTGTAAACCTTAAATAGTCTTTCAAGTGTAACATCTTCAAAATTTTGATTCAAATTTAACAACTTAGTATAGTTGAAAGATCAAAATATTCTAAAGATAAATTAAAGGAAAATTAAGATAAGAAAATGAAAGATATTTTTATAAATAAGGAAATAAAAATATTCCATAAAGAAGTCCATCACATATTAAGAAAATGGGAAAAAGAATATATCTCACATGGAAAGATGAAAGAAAGTGTAAACATTATATATGTGTATAAATAAGGAAGATAAAACCCATCCCACATGGAAAATAAAAAAAAAATTGAAAGCATTTTATAAAGAGAGAAGTTTTAATAGTAATATTCCTTTATGCCTAGCATGCACCCAGTGGTCCTAGCGGAGGATGCGAAGCACCCGACGCACACCGACTCGGGTGAGGACGATGGAGTTGGGCGCAATGTGGCGCTTTGATGACGCACTTTGCACTTTGCGAGCACGCTCGCATTGCTGTGAGCCGCTTGAGAGCCGCCTTATTATTTTTGGAAAGTGTAAGCAAGACCAAGACGTGACAAGTTATTAACGTAATGGGATCAAAAATGAGAATTCTGATATATTAACCCATCGCGATACGCGGCAGGCTTAGCCAAGGAGCCATCGCGATGCACATCTCGCCAAATGCCAGAAAGGGCGGTGCAACGTTACGCGACGTCCCAAGACTTTAGACCATTGCGATACGCGATGACCAGGATATCCAACGGGATACCCGTGTCCACCACGTGGCAGCCCACGTGGCACTCTCTGATCATAATGACTCATCGCGATACGTGATGACCCTTTAAGAAGGTCATCGCGATACGCGATGGACCCAGTTTCAGCTTATATAAAGGAGGGTCACGGCTCATTTTCCCTCACAACAAAATATCTCTCTCTAAAAATGCTTTCTCTCTCTACCTCGGTTTTCGTGCCCTCGACATGATAATTATATCCCCGTAAACCGACTCGCCTGGAAGTACGTGCGACAAGTCCCGACGACCGGCGGCCATCGATTTACTTGCCGAGCATCGTTTTGTGTGCCAAATCTTGTAATGCGTGCCAAGCTCCGAATTTCCGCCGATTTAAGCCCTATTACGCGACATAGAGTAGAAGTGCTGCTCGTATAAGCTTAGGTATATAAATTCCGAATATCCGCGTAAGGTAGAGGTTCTGCCTAAGTTATTATTTTATTATTATATTATGGCTTAGACCTTAGACATGAATATAGCATAGACCTTGATCAAAATTTATTAATACAAAGGTTAAAATAAATGTTTCTTTAAAATTAAGTAATACATAATTTTATATACATGAGGATATTGTTAAATATTATTTCTTCATGATTAAGGAAGATAAGCTTTTAACCACAAAAGGTATCGTCGAAAATAGTGTTTCTTCATAATTAAGAAACATAAGATTTTATATATCAAGGTTATAGACAAATGACGTTTATTCTTGAAAAAGAAACATATCATTGACATTTCTTCATGAAGAAGAAATTCAGGACATGATTGGCAAATAAAGAGGAATATTCAAATCAAAAATATTTTATTTAACAAAAGATCAATCAAGGTTTAAAGCTATCAAAACTAGACTAAAAGTGTGTAGCCGGATCAAGAGACGATCCGGGTATTTATAAACCTATTTGTTTATAAGTTAATCATCATTCATTTACAAAGGTTTTCAAACGAGATCACCACATCATTCAGATAAGACAATCACAGGTTAATACGTTAAACCTTTTAACAAAGTCAGTCAAATATTTTATGATTTAAGGTTTGTTTATCAGTCAAGATAAATGAGTTGTTTATCTTAACAAAGCCAGTCAAATATTTTATGAGAAAACGTGATCTCTAACATAAAGATTTAAGGGATTACGTGATCCCCAATTTACAAGAGAGAAAATAAAAGCAACTCAGATCGAGTACACATGTGTCTTAGATCTAAACATAATTCGTCTAGTTTATCAATCAAGGCTACATGACCGCAGACTAGAAATCATGATTAAAGGTCTCCAATGGGCGTTAGTTCCCGGAGAACCGAAATTGTGTGTGTATGGCAGTGGTAAAAATCCCAGAAATAAGAGACGTTTCAGCTGAGATTGTTTAAGAAAATTATCTTGTCAGTCAAAGAAAGATTTATTAAATGCTTTTTTTAGTCAACGATTCACCAACATATCGCTGACGTATATTCCTCCCATATTTCAGGGAATTATATTAATACAGGTAGCAAGAAATTTGAGTCATTTTAGAAGATAGACGCTCGCAAGGTAGAGATGACTAAATTTTAAATCATTAAAATATTGTAAACAATATTTAAATATGATTTATACAATCAGACAAGGTTTATAAAATCAAACACTCGAGCATTTATTATCTGAGAAACCTTTTGAATAAATTAGTATTTTTTTCAAATATATTTTATTATAAAGATAAAGATTTTCGCTAAATAACCCACAAACTCTCATTATATTTACAAAACATGCTCAAACTATTGGTCACACGTCTAGGCACTAAGTCGGGGTATGACATCAAGTCCTACTTAAAAATTATACTTCTGAAGATAAGTTTTGCTTCTGAATAATTCTTCGTGATAACAGTTAATGACTAACTCAGAAATTTTGGGTAAGTTACTAAACTCTCTAGAACTAATTAGAACTAATTAGTCTTCCACAACTAAAGTGCAAATGATCCACGCTGAACTGACTAACAATCCATCATTAGCTGACGTGGCTTCATCAAGATTCGCATGCTTTTAGAGGACTTTGAAACAACATTTATCTAACTTGGCCGCTTGTAACAAAGAACGCTAAGAATATAATGTGTCATACTATTGCTTGGACCACTAGGACTAAACTATTGCAAGAAAGTGACCAATCATATTTGCCATCCATCCTCAATTTGATCAGCAAGTTCTTCTATACTACCCACCCAATACTTTGCAATTGTTTCATGGAATACTCTATATGTGTGTGTGTCAAAATTAAATTTTAATTTTTTGGGTTATAACATCATTTGATATTCAATATGAACTTAACATTATATACACATCTTTTCTCTCTCTCTCTCTCTCTCTCTCTCTCTCTCTCTTGTGTTTGTGTTTGTGACTTGATCTCACATTTTGCACAAACTATCTATCATTTGTTAAGATTATTCATCGTCAGTCCCTCACTCCGGGACAAACAAATAGTAACGAAGCAAGTTAGATAACACATTATCCACATCTACTCAATTACTATGTTTGATTATGACTTAAAACTCCCTTAAAAGAGTTTAACTTGTTGATAAATAAATTAAAGAATCTTTTAAAAGGACTTCAGGAGTTTATAAGAAAACTTCATAAACCTCAACCTCGTTAGAACACTATATTATGAAAACTTTCAGATATACACCACAAAGAATATACTATTATGTGCACATATCAATGAAAGAAGATTAATATGCGTATTCTTTTCTGTATATTTGAGGTACAAGACTCTTGAAGTCTAAATAGCCGATAATAAGGCATGACTGACGTGACACGAATTAGGATGAAATACATAACACACCTCAACATACTATCACATGACGTACGACCACAAAAGATGTCAAAATCAAAAAAACAAAATTGACATATCTCACAAGGGAAAAGCAAATGTCGCCATGACATGCTATAAAGGACATTTCACAGCTATTTAGACCGAAGAAAAGCTCTAAAATGGCTTCTAATTCTACTTTTCAAATAACTTTCACTCTAAAACCATTAAAAAAACCCTTAAAAAAGCATCGATGGCGAGTATACCAACCAACCAAATTGTTAAAACCAATGTATCCCTGCCAAAGGTCAATCTAAATGGAAAGCCATCGCAGAATGCCTACTAAAGAAAATACAGAAGAACCATGCAAATTATCTGACTTTCTACATAATCAAATAAAGAGAAAACTAGACATAGTTGGCAAAATCTCATAGTGGTGATCGACAACTCTAATGACATAGGTTAAAGAACTAACTCTAGAACAAATGACATGTAATGAAAATGAGATGAAAAGATAACTTGATGATGACCCTACCTTTGAACAATACTAAAGAAAAAGTTAGATAATTTGAAGCACTTATCCCACCAGAATATATCACCTCAAAAAACGTTCTTTTGTTCATATTCAGGATCAAAGAATCAAAGAGTCAAGACGTAACAACATATGAATCCACAGACGAATGTACATCTCTTAAGTCTAGTCTCCAATTGGATAAATGCAAAGATACCAACAAGTATTCAAGGCAATGGTTTAAGTAGGTGTTAAACAAAGACCAACAAGGGAAAGAGCATTGAAGATCTCCATCCCTCCATTGACATTAGCAAAAACTTAACGATGCTAAAGTACACCAAACAAAAGGAGAAATCTGAAAAAAAAAACCATCGATGAAGAACGTATAATCTTCGATAAGCTTCTTTTGAATAACATATAGAAAGATACATAATGTCACGGCAACTTAAAATTTCCAGATATGTTAACTTCATTTGACCAAGCTATGAAAAAGCTAAGAGGACCACTTCAGGTTAGATCTCATAAAAACATCAAAGTGATTTGTCAACTAGAGAGGAGAAACTAAGAAAATCTACGACTACTTTGAGTGCGCAATCAATAGTAAATATAGGTATATGACTAACTTCATAGACGTTGACCTTGAGAACATCACTCCATATAACTTTAACACTAAGGTAGACAAAGGAATTATCAACGCGTAAACTAAATAACAAAATCATAGTCGCTCGACGACATGATGGTGCACATATAGCGATTTCAAATCGATTAGAGTGGATGAGACAAATACCGACCCTCCTAATGAAGATCTGGAAAACATCAATAAAATCAAGGTCTGGAAAAAAGTTTATTTAGAATTGATGAGTAACATAAGTACACATGCTTAGCTCTTGTTGAGTAACCATCAACGATCAAATAAATCAAGGGAGATGAGGGCATTAAACCACAAATGTTCAGCAAACTTTCCAAATAGCTGAACTACAAACAACTAAAAATAAACTTGTGCCAAAACATTGTTTATACTTCTCTCCCTCTTAAAAAATGATGAATGCAATAATCTTAGTGACAACCATTTTCATGAGACCGTCAGAAGACAATTACCATGTCTTCAAATCTTGTTTAAACATCTACATTATTTTCTTATGGACATTTGTATTTTTTTAGTTCAATACTTAATGGAGACTATTTTCATTTTACATATCTAAACCCTAAGTATTTGTTCAGGTATTGAAGAAAAAAAAATACAATGGAAGGCAAGTTATGATTCTATAGTAAAGTTCAATACCTCTAAACTTTACTTCATACTATTGAATTCTTCAGAGGAACACTAAATGACTAACTTAGAGGTTGTTGTTGAACTTCTGAACTTTCGAAAACTTAGTCTTCTCTAACTAAAGTACAAATAATATGAGATTCCTCGAATAACACTTTGTCATGAGCTAACGTGGCATAATAAAGATGTCCATGCTTCGAGATGACCATGTCAAAACATCTATGCAAATTGTCGACTCTAAATTCAAAAGTAAGGTGTTAGACTGTCGCATGATCTACTAGGACTTAACTACTGGCATTAAGTCACATTTGTCGCGCATCCTGATTGACTATGTATGACAAAGTCTTTCAACTTCGACAAACTAAGTGTCTGAATTACCCATTTAATTCGTTGCATTTGTTTTGTCGAGTACCCTAGATATGTGTTTTAGTTACACTATATTGTTCCATATTGTAATATAATCCAATATTAAATATAATAAATATAAATTTAGCATTATATCTATATCTATAATCCCCTGTGTATGTCTCTCTTGAGCTCATATTCCACACAAACTGTCTAAGAGACTGACTGATTAAGAGGTAACTTCTAAATCATTCAACATATCTCTGAAATTTAACCATCAATCAACTCAATGAATCATTAACGGGTGTATTTTTTGTGAGTCAAACACATTTTACCCCTGTTAGCCAGTCTCTCTATGAAATCATCACTAAACATCCTCTATCTTTGTTGAGATTATTCTTCAATCAATTACCCGCAAACAAATAACAATAATCACTTTTCAATAACAATAATCACTTTCAATATTTTTTCTCATAATCGATTTTTTTAATAAAATTTCAACTTATTTAGAAAATTTTATTTTACTTATTGTAATAAACACATACTTTGTTAGTAAAGTAATTTATATAAATTAAGTGTAATTAATATATAATTTAGTATTTCTAAAATTAAATAAATATATTTTCTTATTATTCTACCCAAATACGACATCTAAAGTGATTTAAATCTAAAAAAACGTGTAATGAACAACTCAATAGAGCCCATTTATTGTTTACTAGTTTTTATCTCCCGTATTACGGGGGTTGTTTTATATTATTTGTTCTAATACTTATTTATTTTTTTATTGTATTAAAGTTAATAATATACTTATGGCTTGATGATAAATTGTTTGACAAATAAATGAGATGTTATAACCCAATTTAAAAGTTATATGGTTTTAATGATACCCAAGACCCTTTATTTCTTTTACTATAAATTGGTTTTTTAATTATAAATAATATTTATCAAAGTTAATAATATACTTATGGTTTGATGAGACCTAAGACCCGTTTATATTTTTTATTATCAAATTGGTTTTTTAATTTAAATAATGTATATATCTTTTTTAAAATAAATAAGATATTAACTTTTAGTATATCCTATTTTATAGGATTTTTACATCAATAATTTGGTGAGAATAATTTTCAATTTAATGAGATGTTATAACCCGTTTAAGGAATATCTGTGTATGGTAAGATCCATACCCATGAATTCGGGTCAAATGCATGATAAGCCTCAATTTAAAAATCAAGCAAATCTGGTAACTCCAAAAAAAGGGGGAGCGACCACATCGCGACACCTAAGATTTTTTGGTTTTCGTTTATATATATTATAGATAAGAATGGAACTATATAGTTATAGGGATTTTCTAATATGTGCCCTAAGGGCACATATAAAAACTATTAATTATGGAAATATTCTTGTTGAATCTATAATTTTGTATTAATTACACTAATAACTACTATATTTAACATTATATATTCTCCTTCTAAATCATACCTTTATTGATGACTACTAAATAAATTTTTTAATTCACTCTGAAATTACTATTTCATCGCGCACCATTTTTATATTCATTTATACGTAAAGAATATTAATATATAAAAGTAACTTTTGAAATTCCTATAACGTCTAGTGTTGAACAAAACTCTGGTAGAACTATTTGACGATTGATTAGAGTAGGCTTTTATTTGAATAACCTAATTAAGCATGTTCTTGTACCTAAAATTAGTGTATCTTTCAGATCTTTTTTTTAAGGAAAGCAATTATAGAACTTATACAAAGTAATTAGGATGACAGATCTCTAAAAAGACAAATAATTGAACACGTTACACAAAACTATGTCAACAAGCTGGAAAATGGATAGGAGGAATCTATATTTCAAAAAGTCAAAAGATTTTCAAACACTTGAGACGTTGGAGACCCGTATCAATCATCATAAAAAGTATTTAATAGCAAATTATAGATATAATTGTGATTTCGTAATATTGAATACTAATAATAATATCGGATATTATGTATATATATACTTACTATTTAAAGTTAAAACATATATATATTTTTTTAAACATATTTTTTCGAATGGAAAGTTAAAACATATTACAAAAACTTAAATCATTTTTAAATGATATGTGAGCTAACATGTCAACGTTTGAAAGACTCAAAAGATGGATAAATAAAACTAATAAATAATTGCATAATAATATATGGTGACAATGTGACATCAGTAATCACATATCCACTGCTATAAAAGGCCTCCTTAGGTCTTGGCTAAAACATATGGAATCTTAAGCATCTCCTGATATCATCGATCTTTCCCCACCTTCATATTCCTAGGCCTCAAAAACTTACTAAATAACAAAAAGTATCACAGTATATATATAATTATATATGGCCCTCCCAGAATTACAAGCTGCAAAAACTCTGCCTGATGCCAGGGACTACAAGGGCCGGCCCGCTGCCCGTGCCACCACGGGCGGCTGGGTTAGTGCCGCCATGATTCTAGGTCCATCCACCCTTCCTTGCATGATACCTATTTTAAGCACTATTTAATGATATCATGTTCTTTTTTTGCATAATCTTATTTGAAGTTCATGTGATCTATTTTCAGGGGTTGAGGCTTGTGAAAGATTAACTACGTTGAGTATCGTCGTGAATTTGGTGACGTATTTGACCGGAGTTATGCATTTTGGAAATGCTACCTCCGCAAATACGGTCACCAATTTCTTGGGTACCTCTTTCATGTTGTGTTTTCTTGGTGGTTTTGTTGCGGATTCGTTTCTTGGCCGGTAATTACTTAATCATGTATTCATTTCACATGTGAAGTTAATTGCCACAAACACCAATCTTATTTTGGTCTTTTGATGAATATATAGGTATCTTACAATTGCCATATTCACTGCAGTTCAGGCAACAGTAAGTAGTAGTATATATATTTTGTCCATTTTTGGATAATATTATAATTAAAAGTGTTACATGTTTCACACTTACTTAGTTTCTTGTTAGTTAAAAGAATATCCAATACTAATATGATTCCACTAGATTCTTACCTTTTAAGTACTTTTCATTATTTTGTAATAATCAACAGGGTGTGACAATCTTGGCCATCTCAACCGCGGTACACGGCCTACAACCACCAAAGTGCACACCAGAGAGCGGTCAGTGTGAGAAGGCGAGCGGGATTCAAGTGGGCATTCTTTACCTTGCGCTTTACATGACCGCCCTAGGGACGGGTGGTCTCAAGTCAAGTGTTTCAGGTTTCGGGTCAGACCAGTTTGATGAGACGGATAAAGAGGAAAGGGGCCAAATGGGAAAGTTCTTCAACTGGTTCTTTTTCTTCATTAATATCGGCTCACTTGCCGCGGTTACTGTCATGGTGTATATCCAGGACAATTTGGGAAGGCGTTGGGGGTACGGGATCGTTGCTTGTGCCATTGTTATCGGGTGGACGACCTTCTTGTCGGGCACAAAAAGGTACCGGTTCAAGAAGCTGATGGGAAGTCCATTAACCCAAATAGCTTCGGTTATCGTCGCGGCATGGAGGAAGCGAAGTGCCGAGCTTCCTGAGGACCCTTCCTTGTTGTTCGATGCGGATGACATTGAAATGACTGGAGTTAATAGCAAAAAGAAGAAGCAGAAGTTGCCTCATAGCAAGCAGTTTCGGTACGTTTTTTATTATGTCTATCGAATTTCAAATGAATTAACTGTCTAGTGTTGATATTTTTCATCTATATGCATAAAAGCTTAGATGGACACATAGGGTGAGTTTTATTGCAATATAATAAATTATAATGATAAAATAACAAAGTTAAATAGTTTAATTTATTATTAATATTTCATAATTTTAAGTTTTTTATTTATAAATTAAACATTATAAACTTATTTGTTTTTGTGTTTTCTTTTCTAATTTTAGCCACATACAAATGCATAGGTAAGATAATTAACTAGTTATACATGTATATATAGTTTTGAGTTGTCTATAAACCTTAGCTATAAGCATGGTCGTAAAAACCACGGCTAGACGTTGAAAACTCAATGAGTAATCCTCGAGTTATCTCAACCGACCAAATGAAATTTTAACATCAACCCCTATAAAAAAACTTTTTAAGTCTGTCACGACCTTAACGAATTAGCTTGAAATTAATCAAATGGGTAAAAGAATAAATGTTTTGTCCATGAAAAAGACTGCCAAATTGTGTACTAGTTTATTATGAAAAAAATAGTTTAATAACTACTCAAAAGTTCATGAGTCATCAGACGTACTAAAGATGAGTTTTATGGTCCTTTTTTCAATACATACAAAGTTTGATGTATATTAATATTAATATTATTATTAAATAGATATTTTCATGTTATTTTTTACTACGTGTGATAATTTACACATTAATTATGTTTTCAACTTGTCCATTTTTTCATAAAGAAGAAAAATAAAAGTAATATTTGACGCATATAGATATTTTAAAAAGTTTCAATATTCGATTATGACTTATAAATTGTAGCATATGAGGTGCTTAATATATTGACCATGTGAGGATTGCGATTTTGTGGAAAACTTATCTTTTATAATGGTCCCATGTTTTTCCCGATTAATACGAAAATAATTGATCAAAATGTAGTTTGAATATTTGATAGCCAATAAGATACTCGAATGATTGATCTCGTGTTCTTGATTTGCCAGCCAAGCAAGTGGGTACCATCTTTTGTCCATAACTCAACCAACTAGAATAACAAGCCAATATATAACTATTCATTATTTTTATGCCAATAATTTTCCTTACTTAAGAAATTACAAACCAATTTTTGTTCTTACTTGGACTTTAGTAGATATTTATTCATTTTAATTCATATACCTAAAGTTTTTATATTAATTAAATGCTTGGAATATCTATCATAATTGGCCTTATTATATAGACAACAAAACCAGCTTTGTTTGAAAACTTTTTGGGAAAATCATTAGTTAAACCATTCATATGTTGGAAGTCAGGCCCTTGATCGAACACGGAAACACGAGACTGAACAACTTGTTCGACTCCTTTTATTATTATAAACCAAGTATACAAATTACAATACCCCTAACCATCTTTAATAACTTGCTCACCAAGACTCCTAATTAGACTCAAACTAGGTAACCAAATAAATATAAATATAAAATCTTATTCCTAATTAAAATATATAAAAACTCAATAAATAATTCACCAAGAATTATCTATAACCTGTTTGATCTTTATCTTCTAAATTCAAGATTAACGTCTTCATCATATACATTACAGACGCCTGCAGTTATCATATTATTTATGAGAACAAGAACAATAGTTTACAGCAGCAGTAATTTAACTATGTAGTTGAATAAATTTAACTAAACATAATATAATACAAGGTGCATGCATGTGTCTTGGTTTGGTTAATAGAAAACAAACATGCACGCGTACGACCAATTTTAGCTTGGAGGTCCTGATCAGTAGTCTGTGATCAATCAATGTTGATCCACTTGCAACGTGAAAACCATATTTTTGTCTTGTAAGCTACTTGTAGACATAATTTGCCTAATCATGTTAGCTTGCGACGTATTGACGTACATATATCATGAGTTTTCAATAATGGGTTCTCATGGTTAATTAAAAAAAAAATCTGGCTAATCTGTGGGCCAAAAACTTGTGACACAACTAACCTTTAGGCTCGAAAACCAATTCTAAAGAGACAATATTATGCCATTCATGCACCAAGGATACATTATTTAAAGAATGCAGAT
The DNA here is from genome assembly GCF_021521415.1 of Bidens hawaiensis. Classification (NCBI taxonomy): domain Eukaryota; kingdom Viridiplantae; phylum Streptophyta; class Magnoliopsida; order Asterales; family Asteraceae; genus Bidens; species Bidens hawaiensis. The sequence continues at coordinate 28,463 of NW_027501434.1, read as the reverse complement.
GTAAAGTTTAGTTAACATTTGTTTGACCTATATACATATACTACATAGTTTAATCTAAGGAAACTTTGTTTAAACTTAAGTCATCTCTGCCTCTATGTTGTGGCGTTATCTTAAACATATTGTTTTGATTATATATTGATGGTTCTTTTTATTTTTGACAGTTTCCTTGATAAAGCTGCAATCAAAGATGCTGCGGTATCAGTTAAGGTGAATAAATGGCGTCTTGCAACTGTAACCGATGTCGAGGAAGTGAAAATGGTGATCAGAATGCTACCAATTTGGGCTACAACAATATTGTTTTGGACTGTGTATGCCCAAATGACAACAATGTCAGTGTCACAAGCTACTACAATGAATAGACACATTGGAAAATCATTCGAAATCCCGGCAGCTTCCCTCACTCTTTTCTTTGTTGCAAGCATCCTCGCTACGGTTCCAATCTACGACAAAATCATTGCCCCGATTGCCAAGCGGGTCCTCAAAAACCCTCACGGGCTAACCCCTCTACAACAAGTAGGAGTAGGGTTGGTGCTAGCCATATTATCCATGATTGCATCTGCCCTAACCGAGATAAAGCGACTAAACGTGGCTCGTTCGCATGGTTTGGTAGACGATCCGTCTAAGGTTGTCCCGCTTACCGTGTTCTGGTTGGCCCCACAGTTTTTATTAGTAGGGTCTGGTGAAGCATTTACTTACATGGGACAACTTAACTTCTTCTTGAAGGAGTGCCCGAAAGGGATGAAAACAATGAGCACCGGGTTGTTTTTAAGCACATTATCATTAGGGTTCTTCTTTAGCTCTTTGTTGGTGACAATAGTGCACGCGATTACTGGAGATAAGCACCCATGGATAGCTGATAACTTGAACCAAGGGAAGCTTTACAACTTCTACTGGCTACTTGCGGTTTTAAGTGTTTTGAACTTTGGGTTGTTTCTGGTGGGAGCAAGATGGTATGTCTACAAGGAGCAAAGGCTTGCTGCAGAAGGTATTGAGTTGGAAGAAGATGACTTTGTAGGCCATGCATAAGTTTGAAGCTTTTTTGTTTTGATGAAAATTTCTATGCTTTTTTCTTCCCCTTGGTTGTTATATTCCTTGTTTTGGTTCTAACTTTTTTGTGAAAAGTAATAAGGAACAAAAATGGAAATGTAAAAAAGAAAACCATTTTTGTGGTTTAAGTGTAAAAGCAAGGGGCTTTGATGAATAAACAGATGTAAAATATATTCAATGTTTTTGGTTTGCTGGACAATGACTGGCTATCTTTTTTTCTCTAATTTGAACTGTTAACTTCTTTAATGAAACTGCTGTCTAAAAGGTCGATGAACATAACGTCTGGATTGAGATCAAATCATTAGCGCAACTGCATATGGAGTTCAAAGTATATTAAGTCATGATAGATAGGAAAACCAAGATCTAAAGAGATTGTAGGGATAAGAATAAAGGTGTAAGAGTATCCTAATTATGACCGGTCTTGAGTGTGTATTGAGGGAGGGAAGAAACATGAAAATAAGAAGGGCGATTCAATGGTTACTACCAAGATGGTTAGTTTAACTGTCAATAACTATAACTATAATTAACTAACAGTTAGTGTTACTACCAAGATGGTTAGTTTAACTGTCAATAACTATAACTATAATTAACTAACAGTTAGTTAGTAAGGCCATGAGGTATACTCTAACTCATCTTAACTCCACATAAGCTCCACATACTCATTTTTTTTTCACTCCATGTCATTCAAAGGAAATGGTTTAACCCATTTAACTCCATCTCTCTCCTATTAATACATAACTAAAATAAAAAATCAATTAGTAATTAATACATAGTAAATGCATATTGTTTCTTTTAACCCGTTAAAAGCATAACACATGGGCCTTTTTAACACACTTAACACAAGTGAGGAGTAGTTTAATCCATCTTTAAAGTGCCATGTCATTTTAACCTTTATAGGAGTTAGAGTATACCACATGGCCTAACTATAATAACCATACTTATGATATAACTTATAATACAAATAATTACAAGTCCAACATCCCCCCTTAATCAAGACTTTCTTTGAAGAAACACTAGTTTAACCCATGGAGGGTTTACATAATATCTTGACAGGTGGGTTTAGTAAAACCCAACCGCTATTAGCCAAAGTCGATATAACCTGTAAAACAGAATATCGTGAGCTCATTACGAGAAGGGGAATAGGAAGGTCTTCTCGTAACCACCCTTCGACGTGTTAATCAATTTGAGTATTGAAAGAGTAATTGTAAGAGTGGGAGAGTACTATGAATCCTTAAACAATTCGTCAAGTATCCTATTTATAGCCAGAGAGGTAGAGAAGGGTTTGGCCAGGCTGACACTATAAGCAGAAGCTTCTATTCTCATGGATGAACACGTACGGGGTCTCTAATTGGGTGTGATAGCTGGCAGAAAATGACGGTTGTCACATGGAGGTATAATGTTGGTGTCCGCTGATAGGCTTGCCTTACGAGGCCTGAAACTTAACCAATTGGGGCCGGATAAGTAACTACCAAAGGTAACAAAGGGTTTATATTATATATATGTTGTGCCATATGATTCAAGTATAAATTAAGACTAAGTAAACTAAATAAAATTGCAAAACTACATCAGTTTGACTTTGAAAGTCAAACTTAACATATACAAAGAAAACAAGCTTAAAGATTCTTGAATTTGAGTGAGAAAATGAAATAATAGCAGGGATGAATGTGGGAGAGGGTTGGGTATTTATGGGACAAGGTTTGAAGGGTTAAACAAGAGGTTTATAGGGTAAAAATCGAGTTTTGGATAAAAGCACCAACAAGAAAACATTTTCTGCAGACTCCCCTTAGCGCGGCGCTAAGGTCGCTGAGGGAAAATCCTGAACTTTAAGTTGACAGTTTTAGCCCCCGGAGTTGGTTTTAAGTGTTTTAAGGCCATTTTAGGGACCGAAAAGGGTGTTTTTGAGACCCGACAAATATAAAACAAATATGTATCATAAAATCTATCACCATCATTTTGATTATATCGAAAGTTTTGGTTTACAAAACAGGTCAGTTTACATAATAAATGATTACAAAACGAATACAAATCGGATCCAAAATTGAAGAATATCACACAGAACCACTCAAAACCTCTGGATTTGAAACACTTCTTATATACCTAGTATTAACCATAATTCACAATATATTTTTTTTGCATTAATTTCTACTTCATCAATCGTGTATTTACCTATCACAAACATTTTTGGAACACCTCTTACAGGGGAACGACTCTTCTGCTCAGAAACGAAATGTTCTAAATGTTCTGGAAATTATTGCTCTCAGTGAACCATTTGTATCTATATGCATCAGGATCTCAGTTCATGAATTTCTTGGTTTGAGAAAAAAATTGTTGTATTTTCAGTATTAGTCTTTAATAATAATAATAATAATAATAATGAGAAGAAGAAGAAGAAGAAAAAGTATTCCTAAAAATCGAATACCTTTGTTTTCGAAACTACTTTTGAATACGTTAGCTACTAAGCTAAGCAATATAATTAAGGGTTGGATGTCCCGTTCATAATAAGCCCATTCTACTCAAGATAACAAGAAATTGCTCAACATTTATTTAACCATAGTGCAGTAGCATCCACGACTTGGAAGTCGGTTTTTGCATGGTTACAATTAACTGGTCCAAGCTCAATGAACCCAAATGAACTCCACGTTTGGCTATATCAATGTTGGTTAACAAAGAAGCATAAATTAGTTGTGGAATGAATCATATTTTCTTCTTGGTAGCGGATCAAGAAGACTCGGAATTAAGGATAAGCTCGGTACCTTATCGGTACCAAAAATGTTAGATTCGGTATCGGTACGATATACCAGATGCGAAAATTCGGTAAATGCTAGTACTAATCCCAAAATACCCAATCTCATTTTCTTAGAAACTTATTGGTATCAATACTGAAATGCTAATTTTGGTGCCGGTCATGTACTTGTTCCATTTTGTCATTCCTATTCGGAATAAATCCATATTTAAAGCCTACGATTTAAGGTCAGAACTAATTTATAATTCCATCTTAGAGTTTTCGTTTTTATTGATTATTACTAGAAATAAAATAATTTAACTCTCTTGGACTAGATGGATTTAAAACCCATTTATTTTCATGTAACTTTGTCTTTGTGATGCTCGGCTTGGTTTTTCTAAACATCTTTTATATAATATATTGTTTTAATGTTTTTTAAAAGCAATGGAGAAAACTTGCTATACATAGGTAGATGAAAATACTTAAAGTGGCATGCAAGTGTGAGACTTACTGGTGTATTATGACTTTGGATGGTTAGGGTAGTGTGAGGAAATCATATTGGCACACCGTGTTGGAAGTAAGTTTGGACTCCAAGTTACAACTTGGTGAACTTGAAGGACAAATGTTGATAAACAGGTTATAGTTGGTTATGTTTCCTAATTATATTAGATTTTCTAATTATATTGTAATTATAATTGGTAAAGTCTTGGCTAACAAGCTAGGTTAGTCTTATAAACCAAGTCATTGTTAGACATTACAGAATGTGGTATGAGATGTAACCGAGTTAGGGTTCATCTATGGAAACAGGAGATGGAACCAAGTTAGGGTTCATCTATAGACGCATGAGATGTAACCAAGTTAGGGTTCATCTAGATGCAACCGAGTTACAGTTTGAGAGATTGTAATCAGTTTTTGAGTTATATTTTCTGGTTAATATAAACGAGAGTTATTTGTTTAATTCGTGTTTGATTATCGATCGGGACTTAGACATCACGAGGTCGATCAGGCATAACGGCATAACGATGGCAGAACTTTGTAACCTTTTTCTTAACTTTCAACATTTTTATTCTTAATAACTAACAACTCAACATTTTCATTGTAAATCAATGAGCACAAATATGTTCTCAGTATTCCAGCTTTTTTAAAAGGTTGCCATCTTTCCTGATGGAATATCACCAATGGATTTTTTATGGAACCCACGTTCACCCACAAATTTCCGACACATTTGTTTATCGATAAAAAATACCAATTTTGCAGTGTGCATGCGATATTGGTTAAATTCGAGATAACCAATCTCCTAATTAAAATAAGAACACAAGATTTGAAACAATTTTCTTCTTGTTTACTTCTCATTCAACAATTAAAATTAAAAGGAAAGAAAAACATTAAAATCGGGTAAAATGCTTAGCTAGGATACACAAAACCGTAAAGTGTATAAAATGCCATAAAAGAACATGTTGGAATGGAACCGAACATTGTCATGCACATGGTAGTCTTGAAACTTTTTGGAAGCTACCAAATGGATCCAAACTATAATCTAATGGGCTAAGAGCATTCTCAACCCATTCTTTAAAGTTGTCAAACCCATATAATATAGGGTAAATTTTAAGAAAATCATCAAAATCACCACTCCAATCTATTCCCAATTATATGAATGAGTTATATGGCAACTAAAGTAAATCCCTAAATATAGGGACTCACTTTTGATCCATACCATATAATATATCACATATTTTCCAATCACCATTTACCATATAACAAGACAAAAGAGAAAAAAATAATAAATAATTAATTTATGGATATGAATAGAGAATAGAATGTGAAAGAATTTTGAAAAATGATAGATAAATTTACGGAATTGTGTTTTTTAGCTAAATTATAGGGAGAAATATATGGAATGGGCTAGGAATGCTCTAAATAACCCCTAAACCTAGAGCTTTCTGTACTGTATCGCTAGAACTAGTTTTCTTTCCTTTTCTTTTTTTCCATGACAGACCAACTCACACACCCTTTTAAATCTACTTCTAAATCCACTGAATGAACCCTTAACCACTTGAAAACACCTTTCACACACATCAATATAAATACCGTTAGGCTGTATGTAAGAAAAATAAGGGCCTTAAAAAGCGTTTCGTTTAACCAAGACACCACGTTTCAAAATAATTGATGTTTCGTTTAACCAACTACGGAAGTAACAGAACCAAATTCCCAAACCAAGTGTCGGCGTGTATGCAAATGTGGGTTGCAAGAACGCATATAAGTTTATAGGTTCTTCGAGGATACTAAGCCCAAGTGATGACAACCATCAAGCCCAACGCTTAATGATGGGGACATTTGAAAATCAAGCCCAACGCAAAATATTTTTTTATTGAAAACAGATTGTATTCTAAAGTTTTTTTTGATCTCGGCTTTTGCAGTTTTTGGATCGGTAACTTCGATGAAACATGCTTACGCACTCTGACTTCCTGACAACGATAAAAAAAAGACTTTTGACTAGATGGGTTGCATGCATACTTCAACGTTCAAGCACAAAACAACCTAAAAGTTCGTGTAATCCAGTGGCATAATTACAAGTAGTGAGTTTTTTTACCAAAATGGGTGGTAGAGAAAAAGTATTTACCAATATAGGTGATTTAGAAAATATTTACCAAAATAGGTTTTTTCTTTATTTTTTCATATTTAACAAAACAATTTTACACTACTAGATCCATTTTTAATCAGTTTTTGATATATTAATTTGTATATGCATGTATTTTCATTAATTTTAGCAAAACCTAATTATCAACCCAACAGATCCATCTCCGTCACTATCTTGCTTCCGGCCGACCACCATCATCATCATGCATCACTATCAATGCCATCACTCGTGATAGTTTAGAGAGAGAGAGAGAGAGGTGATGGAGATGGAGACGGTGAATTCATTTTATTTTTGTAATAAAAAATTAAAATAAATAAAAATCCATTTTGATAAATACTTTCTAAACAACCTATATGTGTTGTTAAAAAAAATCACCTATATGTAAATACTTTTTCCCTACCACCCATTTTGGTAAAAAAAGCTCTTTGTAATGTAGCTATATTTTGATTTAGTCAACGCTGAATTTGTGACTATTATTATTCTGGCCTAAAAGTTGATCGTAAAAAACAAAAAACTATTTTAATGGACAGTATCTTCTTACTCAGAACAAAGAAAAAGCCATTTAAACATTTGAATTCATTAACTGCTTAGATATGTATAAGTTTGAAAGGAACTAGCATTTTGTATTTTGTAATATTGTTTTCGTATAATCTGCAGTTATTCATTCTTGGGCCTTTCTTACTTCCCAATATTACCGGTGATTTATCAGCATATAATTTGTAAATTGTAATAATGTTTTATAGAATGCGCTAACTAGGATCATATCAACATTTTATGTAATAACCCTTGGATCATCTCTTAAGCATTTCATATAGGGGCATACCGCATAAATCATAATAGATTCCAAACAGTGAAAATAAACCGGAACCAAACCGTTTGGTCCAGTTTTAAATTTTAATGATTCGGTTTCGGTTTTCAGTAATCAAAAACTGTTACTAACCGGAACGTGAACACCTGTAGTTGAAGAGAGTAAAGTAATCTAATGAGCAGTCATCATAATTAATAATGATCATTTTAATGTCATCCTTCTTTGTAGTCTTTTAAATAAACATGTTTCCGTTCCCTATATCATTTTTTAAAGTCATTCAACAATCATTTAAAGTTGTGTTATGTGAACCATCAAATAAGTGAACCCAAATCTCACTACCAGGCGGGGCCAAATGCTAATCCCAAAAATAAATTTGTCCCCTAAATTTAGAGGGTTGTTTTTTAATAGTAGACACCCAGATTATTATCATAATATGAAAAGGACACAATTAAAGACTATCATGTGATGTGTTGGTCTTAGATAACAGTTACCTAAATTGTTGTAAAGGAGCATGGATGGACATTTCATATTGTTTTCAATGTTTAATTCATGTATACACACATGCTTGTCTAGTGATACTTAATAATTCAATCACCCTTCATTATTTATTTCAACAACAAAAAAAGGTAATATTATGACATACTTCCATATCCAATCAATTATGAGGTAAGACTAGAACTCTACAACTTTAATCCTCAGTCCTCTCTTTTATGAATGGGGAAGGATCAAAAATCATGTTTATTCAAGTGACAATATGTAGTTGGTAGTACAAAATCGTCGACTTACATTCAGAATTTTGGAAGATTACAGAGTTTTTTTGTCTAAATATGCGTTATTAGTACAAACGTGTTGTTCATGAAGAGCTTATGACAATATGTATAGATGGTTGTATACACTTTTCAAATTAGTTTTGATGTTTAATTCGTTTATAAAAAATAAACAAAAATTACACGACTTGACTATGAAAACAAAGAGATAAACATAACAAGTCCCATTGTATAACAAGCTTAGATGCAAGTTTGATCATCTCCAAATAGAAGTTAAAATCCCACTTAATGGTTGTAGTCATTTTAAGGATCAAAATCTCACTTAATGCCATTTCTATGCTAGTGTCATGGTGTTGGTGAACATTCGTTTAGCATAAGTCATAACTATTCTAATCTAATTATCAATAGATGATGATTAATTGGTAAATTGAATACCGTCGATCAAGCATCAAGAAATTGGTATATGGGTATTCTTGATTATCGGTGTAAACATCCCTTAACCATATGTGGATATCATTGTGATCTTGTATGCCAACAATTGTTAAACCACGGATTTATGAATAAGTTGACAAGGTTAACAAATTCTATTAGTCAACATTGGCTTATTACACATTCGAATTAGTGATTATGTTTTGTTTTCCACCTAAAATCTTCTTGTTGCATTTGTAAGGATTTGAACACACCACCTTACTTCTAAAAGAGCAAACACTATACTACTAGACTGGATCGGAGGTAGTGATTATGTTGAATTGTTATTTTGATGGACATTTTTTGGATCAAGTTGAATGTGCTACAAAAGTGAAGGGCTTAGAAGAACAACTTGGAAGATTGTGAACTACAAAGGAAAAAAAACCCAGATGGACTTGAATATCAAATCACAAGATGAGTTAGTCAAGATAAAAGTCAGTCTCTATCATGGCATTTGAAATTTGAGTTGTGGTAGTTGGCCAATATTTATCTAGAAAGATTCAAAGAATTATAATGCCAATCTCATGGGAGAGTAATTAGTAGTCCAATCAAGTAATTTGAATTGAAACTAATTAAAGGCCAAACCATGATTAGATTAAAAATCAATTTGTTCATAAGATGTTAATTGTTGATCTATTTGGAGTTTGGACTTTGGACCACACGATAGGTTATTCCAACATGCTCGTTTGAATCGAGTCCCGGATACATATCAGCTTAAAGGCTATAAACCATGATTGAACCAACAATAGATCTCAGGATACAATCCATGTGAATCGTTACTTGCCATTGCGGCGTCAATCTTATTGGGTTGATTATTTTTTAATTAGGTTGCATTGAATTGATGAAGCCAAACATGAATTACACATGAACCCTAACTCTAAATGAGTCAAAGGGGTTATAAATTGGTTGGAATCAAGTTGGAAACGAGTTACATAAGTTGACCTTATAAAAAAATATTATGAAAACCTCCCAACCCTTTTAACACAGGCATAAGAAATTACAACAAAAATGCTAATAATATGTGTGTCGTGTTAGGAATTTTCATCCAAAACCGAATTCAATCGATATGTTTCTTGAAGAAAGAAAATAAGGTGAGAAAAAAGTGCAACACTTAATGAAAATTGGCAGAATTGAAGCTGGAATTGACTGCATTGACAAAACTCAACAATACAACTATTTGTTTTGACAATTTTCCTAAATACATTCTTCTCTTGACAAATTCATACAAACCTACAATCTAAACAAACATCTTTAGACAATTTTAGGCATTTCACTCTTTTTTCTTCTTTTTTTTCGGAAAATTTATTTCTATCATCCAAATCAATACAAGAGTAGACTCATCTAAACTAATTTGCTAATATGTCAGCTACACTATATATGAAAATACAAAGACACCGCACCACGTCTCCATTTGCAAACCCGAAGATTGAAAATCTTGATATCATAATAAGAATCTCAAAACAACTTGCCTAAGCTTTCATTGTACGGCCCCTCTGCAAAATCAAAATAGTCTGTTTGATATTATATTTTTAACGAAACCGTTTGAACTATCATGTGACCAAAGAAAAGATTTGTTACCTGACGAATTCAGGCTCCGGCTGCCGGTTTATTATGTCTTCACTAAATTCGCCAAAAATATTCGGGCAGTCCTCCCAGTTTCGTGTTTCTCTTATTTCCCAATATCCACCTGTATATTTATAAGTTCCATTTTCGCTGTCTTTTGCAAACCACCGTGGTTTCCATCCGTTTTCTTGTAATTTTCTTGACTGCAAGATTATATAGCATTGTGAAATAACTCGTTAGAAAAGAAAAAAGTCAACATGGTCAAAGTCAGGACAATGCTTCTGCCATATATTAAACTTTGCAAAGTTAAAGCCTTTTTCATAAAAATGTTGAAAGCTTGGATTGATAATGGTTGCATACAAAAGATTCAAGTTTGACCTGCCAAGTCAGGACAATCAGATTTTCCTGTATTAAACTTTTTTGAAAGTTACGAGCCTTTTCTTATAAAAAATAATTTCAAAGGCTTGGATAAATAAGGGGTGCCGAAAAGATTAAGTTCGAGCAGCCGCGTCATCATAAGAAAACTGAAGGAATCATATGTAAGATACATACCATTCTCTGTCTTGTTTCCAGTCTTAGTTTCTCAGAATTTGCCATGTCATATTCACCGTTCTCCAGATGCCTTTGATCAGGTCTAAGTCTTGAATCAGTGGGAGGAAGTTTCTCCTTAACCGTTATCAAACACCCATAATCAGTCACAACTCAACCAAACAGAGACTTATTTAATAAAAGTTAAAACACATAAAATCTGTTATAGCTACCTTCAATCCTGGTGTTAGCTCGTTTAACGTGATAGCAAATGAAGTTAAATTATATCGCGTGAGATTAACAGGCGGCAAAGTCCTTTTCCACAACAAATTTTCATCAACCATATCCTTTGTCTTGCTAGTTCCCTCTCCATTAATATAATACATGCTATCATCCCATTTCCCAAATAATGTCGCGTGTTTTTTACCATTGTTGTCTTCAACAAACCCATGCACCTATTCAAAAATAACCAACATTTTATGTCAACAGCACAAAAACTTACACATATTGTTATCACATATTCACATGCAAGAGTTAATTAATTACTTGGATTGTCTCCATAGTTTACCCAAGTTGTAAGTTTGGTCCTTAAGTTTGAGAATTACATGTATGCTCTCATGGTCCTTGAAATGGATGGGCGTTTGATTTTCATAATAATAGAGGGTAGTTTTGTAATTTCACATGCACTTAACTAGAAAAACAAACGACTATCCAGTCCAAGGAGCATCCGTGTTAGTTTTAGAAACAGTCGGGAGCAAGCATACATGTAATTTTTCAAACATAAGGACTAAACTTATAATTGGGCAAACCACAGAGATCATTAGAGTGATTATCTCTCATATTTAAACTTTAATTACCTGGCGAGGATTTCTTTCAAGAATAGACTGTTCTTTAAACCTGAGCTTGCAAGATAAGTCCCGGTTACCACGAATATGCATCAATCCATGATGATCACAATATACCTTTCCTAAAATGAGATTATATATCCCTGTGGTCACCTAATAAGATTACATAAACAAATATATTAAGTTTAATAAGAAAGTATATAAATAGATAAAGACGGTATGTTTTATATTTTTGTACCTTGCTCCATTGAAAAATCTCACCATCATCAAATTCAAGGGTCAAAATTCCAACCGGATCGAGTTGAATTGATCGCCCCCAGAACTTAGTTCTTATGTTACTATCTCCATAAAATTTCCATCCTTTACCTTCACAATGGCAAGCTATCAAGGTGGGATGATGACTAACCTGTCATGATTATAAATATTAATAAATTATAGCAACATGAAAAAAAATGGATTTGGGGTCAAATAATCAGTTTTGCATAAAATACTTATTTACATCACATTTTACAAAAACATCTTCCCAACCCGAGCTTTATAAAATGAAGATCAGATAATCACACTAAAATCCACATCCAAATACGCGTTAAACATTAATAAAAATACAAGATTAACTTAGGACAACAAACCTTCTCGGAAAAGAAACGGACTCCTTTTTCAGGATATTCAGCTTCATAAGTTTCCCCTAATAACGGATTAAACGGTTTACAGTGCCTTCCTTCGGAAGAAGCATACCCAGAAACCGCAAATGCTGCAACGTTTAATATTCTTTGGAGACTGTTTCCCTAGGAAAACAACACATCACAAAAGTATAAGCATGCGATTATAAGATTAATATCCAATAACTTACAAAAATAACTATAAACAGGATATACCTCTTTTCCATGCTGATACGCGCGATCCAACAGATAAGAATACTCGAGATCTTCAAAACATTTTTGCAGAGATGAGATCGGCTCGTTAAAATAAACAGGTAGGCAAACTCTTGTTAGATCTTTTCCAACATTATCTTTAATCATTGACCATAAACTAACACCTTTTTCCTTTTCAATGGGATCAGGAAGCTTTTTTCTTCTTTCAAATTGCAATTTCTTGGTGTTTATTTCATCCATAATATCAGATTTGTTTACTCCACCAGGAAAATGATCTTTTGTGTCAAAAAAGTATGTTTCTTCGTCTTCAGAAGCGTCTTCAAGCTCTTGTTTTTCCACATCATCAGATGACTCAGTTGTACTCCATTCTGAATATTCATCAACTTATGTTTATAAATCAATAAAGTAACAACATAAAAAAATGAGTCATGTTTTAGTATTTTTACCGCTATATTTTGAACGTTCGTGTTGTGCCAATTGATACTCGCCATCAGGAACTCCAGATGCTATATTTTCAATATTAGCAGCCTGATAAATCCATACAATAGTAACTTAACACAAATCAAATTAGCATTTTACCCCCAAAACTCGAAGAAACTTAAACGTACCTCTAACTGTCTCAACGTGTCAAGTAAATTAGAGCGTTCTTCACAAAGAAGTCTAACTTGCCCTTGAATTTCTGAGAATTCTGACAGCATAATCTGCTCACAATCCTTAACTAGCAGTTCACTCGTGCCTTCATCGATTAACCGTTGCTTTAATCTTTCCGTCGACAGTGATATATCATAATGTATAATTGGTGATTTATCATTAATTCTTCTTAAAGAAAACAGATTTCTTGCAGAGGCCAGAGCTTCTATCCAAGCAGCTCTTTTTTCCTTCAAACATGTTCTTAAGTGAAGTGTTTTCGTTGCAGTAAATATGTAAAACCGTCTACTATCCGATCGGCTCTCGCGAAATGATGAAATCTACATTAATAATTAAATATTAAACATAATTGGTGGTCAAAACAATGATTAACATAGGTTCAATCAAGAAAAAGTGTCAAGACTGACCCTTTTAGTGTAGTCAACTCAACTATTTAATAAAAAGTTATGATCTTTAATTATGTTCAACCACCAATTCAAGCACTTAATTAAATCAACTTTAAAGTCATTCATGATGAGTTGTTGATTCAATAATTAACAGTGCAAAAAAGGCTCAAACTTTAAAAAGGCATCACTTGGGCTACGAGTGGAATTACGGGGCCAATTACCAGTCGACGGAAACGTCTCAACAAGCCGGATCATGTGGGCCTAGCTCTCAGACCCAAATTTCCACCATTTGGGGCTCCGCTTTCGCCAGTAAAGACTTTTTCTTCAATTTTCACAATCTTTTTTTTTAATAACGATATTTCATTGCTAAACTCAAACGATTATAATAAAGTGGCAGGTAAACGGGCAATCTTTGAGCATTTCCTTACTTATCCTCACGTGTTTTTTCACTGATTAGCATAAGTCACATTCTTTTTATTGTTTTCAGTTTAGTATTCAGTAGTTAATTCGTAATCTCGAAACATTGGCAAACCACTCGAAACATTGGCAAACCTCGATTATTTCATTTTGGAATTTGATGAACTTTTCTTGTGTGAAAATTATTTCTCTTCTCTTTGTAGTTAATTAATTAAACTCAAAACAAATTCAAGTTTAAGCATGTAAAAGAAAAGTGAAATAATGCAAGATAATAGTTAAGAGTTTATAAAAGATTTGGATAATAAGTTTACAAAAAAAAAAGAAGTCAAAGTGCAAAATGGGTCAAATGAAAGAGACAGGTAGCACCAAAAGACAAGATCCAAATGAAATGAGGGTATGAAATACAAGGACAAAGCTAAAAATGAGTCCAGATTTTGAACAAATAAACACAAAATGTGGTGCTACTGTCACACTATTTGATATAAAGGGGTAGGCCTGCCTGCCTACACAGACCCTATACTACCCATTGGATTGGATACAGGCCCTTTTGACATGACCCCTAGATCCACTTCATTCTCCTTTTTTTTCCTTTCATTTACACATCTTGTTACATGTCACTTGAATCATCATCAATAATAATAATAATAATAATAATAATAATAATAATGTAGATGATTCAAATTATTTATATATTAGTTTCATTTTCACCTGAAGATCTAGGGAGCATTTTCCCAGGCATTCCCTTGTGAATTTTGAATTATGAATTAACAAGTACCTTTAGATGAACAACCCCGACGGTTTTATGCGGCTTATTACGCCCATTACCCGAGCTATTAAGTCGTTTGAGTCTACCAATACTCACATCTCCGATGAATCTAACATCATCGCCTCCGGTGAGGCTTTCTTGTCGAAGGATCTTCGAATACGAAACGACACCGTTTCGTAAAACGAACCATCTAGATCTCCAGCCTTTACCGTAATTGGTCCACTTACATAACACACCGGCAAAACTGCCGGAATCAGATCCGGAAGACGGAAACCCGACCGCATTGAGGTCGGATCTCATATCGGTTACCGAACACGACCTCGACAGCGAGGTCGTGTTCGGTAAGTTTAAGTTTCCGTCTCCCGAATCCTCGAGTGATATGCAACATAGAGGATACATCTCCTTCACTCGCATTTCGTGATTTGTAAATGTAAATCGATTACAAATCACAAAATTAGTCAGCTGGAATGGCACATTGAACAAGTATCAACCACCAACAAGAAACTATACACCATACATTGATATTATTATTATTATTATTATTATTATAAATATGTATGGATACAGAGGGGATGAGTGAGTGGCAAAGGTGTCATTTTAGGAAAAGAAAAGAAAACAAAACAAAACCACCATGGATGGATGGATGGATGGATGAATGAAGAGTTTGGTGGAGTTAAGATTGATTACAAGAGAAGAGAAGAAGAGAGTCCATTTTCATCTGGTGACAGATGAGAGAGAGAAACAGAGGTACATGCAGATACATACGCATTGTGTGTGTATATATGTTTGAATAATTTAATTATTTTCTTTTTTTTTTATAAATTTTATGGTAACTAGTTATATGTTTTTCATTTTGTATGATTATTCTCATCCAACCCTTATTTCATATAGGGATCTTTTTATAATTTAAAGAGTGACTTAAAGTGTTGGTGAGTGAAAAATTTTATATTTTAGAAGACCCAATAATCTTTTTGTATATTTGAAAAACTATTTTATCACTCCTATAACTTTTTAATATATTTTGAAAGTGGTTGTTAGTGAAGTAAAAAAGAAATTGTAATGATAACTATGTGTTCCCGAGTTTACTAAAGGAAAAGAAAGTGGATGTTTTTCCTTTCCTTTCTTTTCTCTTTCTTTTCTCTCATTTCTCCTTTCTCCCAAACTTTCTTTCCTTCCTATTCTTTCTAATTTGTAAAGAAACTAAACCCCACCATTTCTCTTTATTCCTACTCTTTCCTTTATTTTTCTTTCTTTTAATGAAGCTCTGGAACACAAATATTATTCATTCCTTTCCTTTCCGTCCTTAAATGAAACTTGAGAACACAAACATCTCAATCTTTCCATTCATTTCCTTTCATTTCATCTGTTAAGTAGAACTTGGAAACCCAGTGTAAATGTACAAAAAAATATTATTTAATTGAAAATGAGAAAGAAAATATAGCGTGTTTTAGTGTAATTTTAGATTTAGGGATATGGAATAGGATGAGAATTGTCTAAGACCCTGCGTAATGGGCGCTTCCAACCCTCAATACCCCCCCAGCGCCCAGAATCACCGCCCACGGGGCGCTTTGGGGAGGGGGGGGGGACTCCCCACTCAGCGCCGATGAGATGGTTATTTTGTCTTGGTTTTCTCCACTTTTCGTTGCATAACAGCTATATTTAAAAAAGAAAACAATTTTATAATCTAACATTTTATATATATAGGATATGGTTAATGTAAAAAACAATAGTTTTATGAGAAGCATAAGAATATACTAAAAGATTGCCCGAGTGATACAGCAGGTATTTGAACATAGACCTTGGTAATCACGTAACAGTTATGGGCATTTATGGTTCAACACGACACGAAACACAACACGATTTTAAGCGGGCTCGACACAACACAAATAAGTATATGGGTCGATTAAAGGTTAAACTTTAATGTCACAAATATGGGATTTATTTTATTATAGAGAATATTATAGAAATATGTAATGATTCATCAATCTAGTCAATTTAAGGTTAAAAATTGAATTATTATGTGTTAGGGTTTAAAAAATGTGTTATTATTTTTTGTATTTAAATTATAAAAGTGAAAAGGTAATGTGATTATTGAAGTTGATTGAATACCTTAACTTGGGTTGATGTAATATTTGGAGGTGTTGTTTGCATATTTGTGAGAAAAAGTAGGTGGACATTGGATGCTTTTAACCACATTTTATATTATGATTGCATATTTAGATTGTACATTCATGCTTTGTTGATTTGTACATTATAAATGATAACTCAGTATTGAATAAAATTTATATCAAAACGTTGAAAAAAATGAGCCCGTCGCAACGGTAAGTTTCTTTAATTTTATGATATAATATACTTAAAAATAAGAAAGAAAATATAAAAGTAAATAAAGTTGTCAAGTAGAGGTTAAAAATGATGGGGTAAATTTGTAACTATTATTTAAATTAACAAAAGTTTAGAATAGATGAGGAAGCAATGTTGTAACTATATTTGAAGAAATTGAAACACACGTGAGATTTAATGTATCAATGTCTCTTTTGCCCCTATTAAAGGTTGTACCATGTGTTTGATAGCTTGTATTTTACTTAAAAAAATGTCTTAATTTGCTCATCTCTCCCTCATTATATATATATATATATATATATATATAGTATAGATGTAGACCTCTTGAATCTAGGATCTAGTGGTTGATATTGGTAGTTTCTAAAAGTTGTACAGTTTCCTATTTACATGGTATAGTGTCCTATTTAGATGGTGTACTTTATTTTAAAGGCTTATCAAACATACCATTTTCTTAAACACGTCTTCTCATTCTTTCTTTTTTTATCAAAAACAAAACAAAAAAAATCATTTCAATCTCTACCCACCATGAATTCATTCAACCCTTCTAGGTTCAGTTTTGGTCAATTTGCAACCACCCAACTGAACACCACACAACCGACTCAACCGAACATCACCCAAGCGAGACAACAAACCCCCACCTTCCCAACCGATATGAATTTCGACTCTAACATGTTGCCATATATATTCAATGCCCGCTAGCCTACTACCCATTGGTTTAATGTATTTGTAACTCTCTTTGGTTAATCTATGAGTATTGATGTTTAGTATTATTGTGCATTCAGTCAATTTAGGTTTATGTCAATCAAAAGGTTTAGTTTTCTAGGTGCTATAATAATTGCTTATAGGATTGTTTGACTAGTTAGATATAATGAAGCATACAATTGCCCTTAGTTGAGTCACACTGGCAGAGACTGTTTGATAACCGGTGTCGTGTGTTAGCGATTGTTGTTTCCTAAGGTTCAACTCATTAGTGGGTTTGTATTGATCTATGATAGCTAATCTGTTAAGTTGCATGAGATTGTTGTCCAGTTACTTAGTTGAATCCCGGGTGTGGTTTGTCTTTGTTAATTGTTGAAAGTTGTTATTTTCTTAATCAATATTAAAACCATAATTTGTTTGCTTGTGTGATCAGCACTATAATCTGTTACTTCATAAGTTTAGAAATATATTGCACGTTATACTGACCATATACTCCTCGTGGTTCGATGCCCTACTTACCCTAACTTGCTTTTGACTAGACAGCGACATTCTAGAATCAAAGTGGCGCCGTTCCGGAGAGTTAGTGTGCTTAGTGTTTTTTGTGCTATTTGATTTTCTTGTTTATTTTAGTTTTAAGTTTAGTTTTAATTTTTAGTTTTTAGTTAAAATTTTATTTTTCCATTTTTACTCGGGTGTGTTGATTGTGCAGGTAACAGGCTTATGTACACCCGCCACTTTGGGTTTTCTTCCCAATCAACATGCAAAGCAATGGAGAATGTCCTTCGCGATGGACGAAGGACCTAAAAATCAGCAAGAAAAAAATGGTGTTAATCTATATGTTCTATTTTACAACCCTAATCAGTTTACACAACCTCTAGCAATTTTAAGGCGACTTTGGACGAATTCCAACACTTCCAGTCATCTCTAAATCAATCGGTATGGTCTTTCAATCAAGAATCAAAGACCTAATCGATATCATGAGCGGATAGTCTCCTTCGAGTCATTCCCCGTGGTAGAGTATTGTACAATTTCAGTTTCTTTAATGTTATGTATTGGATTTCATATTGTTATTGATTGATGAGCTTGCAACATAATGTTTAGCATTGTTGAGCATGCATTCGGTTTAGATTTATTCCAATTTGGACGTTTAGTTTGTCAATTGCGGTGATACTTGTTTGCATAGAGTTTGTTGATTGCTTTTGATTTAATAAAGAATACAATTGCCCTTTATTAAGTCATGATGTGAAGAAACTTTTGGATAAAATTTACGTGGCAATTGCTGATGCCTACGATTAGGAGTTGTTCAGTTAAACCGTATTTGTCAGTTGACAATTAATTTTTAATTTTAATAAATGACATAAAGAACTGATTAATTACATCTTGAACCTTAAGTATGACTTACTTTCAATCATTTGTTTAAAATTTGTTAACGTATTCGCTTATTTCCACAAATCATTGCTAGTATGTTCAGCACTCTAAACTGCTACTTCATGAATTGAACACTTCATAATGTTTACAATTGTTTGCACTAAACACTGACCACCTATTTTTTGTGATTTTGACGCCATACTCATCATAACTAGTTTAAAGTGAATGGGGAGGACACTTGATTAATATTATTTACAATGATAATCGTAGTTAGTTGAAATATTAAAAGATTCAATTTAGAGTTTAAAGCATTATATGGCTGTGCTAATTTACTCTGTGAAATAATAACCAAGTTTTTTTTCACTAAATTAATTAAAATAAAATAAAAGATCACTTTTGATTCTATTATTACGAAAGTTGTCATAAATGGTTAAAGTTGAGTTTAATAATTGTTATAAAAGTTGATTACTATTTACCAATCATTCTTTTTAGATTTGACCTAAAATAACAAGTACTTATGAAAAAAGAAAAAGGTAATTTTGATGATTCTAATTCTCTCTCATCTTCCCCCCCTTTTTGGTTTGACTCAGTTTCGTTCAACTTGTTAGAGAAAAAGGATACATATAAGGTTAAGCTTTATGGATTCCAAACTAGGGATGAGATCGGGACCGTACCGGTACCAACCGGCCCGGTTCCAAAAATCCCGGTCCCGAAATTCACGAATTCTTGGTATCGGTATCGAAATATTCGGTTCGGTACCGGTACCGGAACGGGACCGAGATTGAAGGTAAAAATTCAGGAAATACCGGTCCCGTCCCGTACCGTACCGGTACCCGGTCTCGTACCGGTACCGAAAATTAAAACTTTGGTACCGACGGTACCAAATCGGTACCGATTTCGGTACCGATACCAGTTCGGTACCGGTACCAAACGGTACCGGTACCGATTTCGCTCATCCCTATTTCAAACCATAAAGCAAACCCATCCTTACTATTATGGGTAGATTTAGGGATGAGCAAAATCGGTATCGGTACTGATTGGTACAGGTACCGATCCCGAAATCGGTACCGATTTGGTACCGTCAGTACCGAATCGGTACCATGGTTTTAAGTTTCGGGATCGGTACGATACCGGTACCGGTATGGTACGGTACCTGTATTTCCCGATTTTTTACCCTCGGTACCGGTACTATCCCGGTACTGTCCCGGTACCGAACCGAATATTTCGGTACCGGTACCAAGAATTTTCAATTTTCGGGATCGGGAAAATCGGGATCGGTACCGGTCAGTACCGGTACCATCCCATGCTCATCCCTAGGTAGATTGTCAAATTACAATTCATGACAATGACTAATGTCTCAAACGATGTGGGTAGATTGCCAATTTACTCAAATCTTTCATCATCTTTTTTCACTCAAACATCCACCATTCTTATTCACTCAAACCCTCAATGACTAATGTCTCAAACGATGATATCGGAATTTCATACCGTTGAACGATTCTGATAACGACATTTTCTCAAACGATAGTAGCATACACAATGTTTCAAAGATCTCATCGAGCAAATTGAAGATGAAGACACGGAAACATCATCATCGAGCAATATAATTAGCCGCATGATCATTTAGTTTAAGATTTCTTATTTTATTTTTTTGGTTTGAATTGTCGTATTTCATTTTTTCGGTTTCAATTATGTTATACTTTTAATTTATGAAATTTTAATTACATTTAATATTTTTATTTATAATAGATTATTAAAATAATAAAACACAAAATGATCTAAGGTACTTGTGGGTAGGTGTTGCCAATGATTTTGTGGTTTGTGGATACATAAGTGTAGAAATGAGATGGAAGTACGTGATTGAGTGATGCATGGGTAATACCCATGAGTGCCCTTTCACATATCAAAGTAACATAACATAACAAAACGTTTGTGTTTTATAACTTTATTATTATAGATGGTGAATATTTCTTTTTTCTCTTAGTATAACAAATAATTTAATCTTGTTATAAACTTGAGAAAGTAAAGGGAGAAAAATATGTAATCATTTATAAGAGGGAGAGACACACATATATATATATATAGTAAATATAGAGATTGAAACCGACTCTATAATGAATGTGAGTGTATTAAACAGAGAGTTTCACAATACTCTTTCGGATAGCAAAACCGGTCATACTAAACATAACGGTTTAGCTCTTAGGAGCCGTAGAATTACACATTGTATTCACCTGGAAAAAACTATGGTGTCGAGTGTGTGTCGTTTAATTTTATATGTTGTGCAAATTGAGAACCATTTTGGACCACTAAAAACACCTTTAAAAAATATTTAAAAAAAAATCATAAAACAAAAAATAATAAAAATTTATAAAAAGTAAAAAAACCAAAATTCTTATATTTCATTCCGGTTTCATTAAAAAATAAAAAAAACGTCGTATTATACACATATGTATAATTTTATATAATAAAAGATTACGTAATATACACATATGTGCAGTATCATTTATCTTAAATTATATACATGTGTACAAAAAACATGTAAATATACATATATGTATATATTATACATATGTGTATATAATTTAGCTATACCGAGTTTTTTTTATGAAACCAGGATGATAAAATAAGAATTTTGGTTTTTTTACTTTTTTGATTTTTGTGTTTTTTTTATTTTTAGGTTTTTTGTGGTCCAAAATGGTTCTCATAGTTCTTAATTTCAAAAAAGTTCTCTCATGATCCTGATCCTATATATATATTATTTATTGCCAGGAAGTTATAATATACTTAGGGTTTTATGATGAAAGGCTTTCATAAATAAATGAGATGTTATAACTCGATTTAAAAGCTATTTGGGTTTGGTGAGACCTATGATATTTGTCATTTTCGGTTTAACTCGTATTTGTATTGGAAACCCGACCCATTTTGTCTTTTGGATCCTTCGTTATTAACAAAATATTGGGTTTCATGTTTCATTTATGTTATACAATTGTCAGATCAATAAAACACCCCTTACGGTACTTTAAAACACCTAAAAACGACTTAAAACAAACTTCAGGGACATAACTCGCAAAACAACCAAAGATGAAGACCCCCCCAAGGCGCCGAGTCGCGCGACCAGGGAGGGACTGGTGGTCGCGTGGCGTCTCCCTGTATCTGCAGATTACACCAGCTCGTTTTGTTTGTATTGCACCTTGTTTGACCCTCTAAACTAATCAAAATGCATGCAAATCCCTTGATAGTGACATTATTGATAACCCTTACGTTTTCACCTATAAAAACAAGGCCAATACATCCATTTTAGGTTGCTCATTCACCTGAAACACTCTCCATCTAAGTTCAAAGTTTCATCTTTCAAACTCTTGATAGTTTGACTTCTCAAGGTCAAACTAAATCTAATCTTTGATTCTAACTAATTCTTGGTAATTAAAGCTTGTTATTATAGTTTGTTTAAAATATATTCCTTTTGTTTCCTTGGCTTCCCTTCTTCGGCCATGGTCGGATTAGGTGTATTGCGATTATAAGGCAAGGCTACATGGAGGACTATTATAGTCCTTGTTAACACTTTAAATTTGTTTAAGCTTATTATTACTGTTTAGTTTCTAATTATTTTAGTTTCCAAGTCATTTTAATAGTTCAATAGTATTTGGGTATGTGGTAACCATCCTAGGTTTCATTCCGAGTCAAGGACCGAACCAAAACTGAACTTTTGTTTAAATACTTTATTATTAACATGTTGTATGTGAGACTTGAGTATTATCATTTCTAAGTTTATTCTAATAAGTTCTATGGTATTGGGAATGTGGTAACCATCCTCGGTCTTATTCCAAGTCAAGGACCGAACCAAGACCGAACTAAACCGAATTCACTCGCTTAACATACACTAGTTGTGTTTTGGGCCACCGAATCTCATATTTCTCCTTTAAACTATATTATAAACTAATTTTAATTATTTACTCAAAATACTTGGCATGTTGGATCCAATTTGATCTTATAACAAGTTTGGACCAACAAAGCCAAACACTCGCTTAACGGACGTTGAGGTTCTTCCTAATAGAATTACACACTTGGTTAAGTTTCTTTTGATTTCATTGAGTTATCTCATAACATTTATCACTTTGGAATCTCTGTTTCGGGCTTGATCAATTATCAAGACTTGAACCGACAAATCCTTACACTCGTAAAATCTCGTTTTGGTATCTATTTAACAAAGGGTCTTGCAATATCGCAATCATACCCAAATATTTACTTAACAAAGGTTAAGTAAAACTAATGAATAGAATACCGAGTACCCTCAAACTTACTGAGTAAACTTACTCTTCAAAAACCATTACTTTCATTTCTTATGTATTTACACTTTAACCCTCAAACTTTAATTATTTATTTTACATATCATGTTATATTACTTTAGAGATTTTAAGACCGTCTACTAACTCAAGACCCTCTTAATCGTGGTCTTGCTCGTTGAACTTACCTTTCCGTTTTATCCCAAACTAATCCTCCAAGTTACTTATTTCACATGAGTACATTTCATCCCCCTTATTCATTTTTATACTTGGGGGGTAACATGCATACCTATTCAATACAAGAATGATTTAATATACTAACTCCTCAAACCACAAACTCTAGGGTGTATGATACATATAGTATTGTCCTATTGTGTGTTATATGTCTCATATGCTTTACGTGCACGAGTGTTTATTTTTTTTGTTGTGAGCCTCAATAAGTATGATCATACGCACCCCTAACTACTTTAGCCTTGTGCTAGTAGAATAGGGCCTCATTATCCGAGTATGTTGGTTGTTACCAATTAGAAAGAATCCTCATTTATTTATGATTTATATACCGCAATTGTTGCTTTTATTTATAGTTTCATATACAAGTTGTGCATTTTGCCTCTTAGTATATATACTCAAAACTATGAAATTGCTCACCAACATTGTGTTGACAAAATATATTTTATGCAGTGTTACAGGTTTGATTATTGGTTGATTGAAGTTTGAAGATGTTATTTTATTTTGAGACCATTTAGGTTATTAGAAGAATGAACAATTTATTTCTTGTATTTGTGTTATTTTGTATGGACGACTTGTGTTACTTTTGATCACCGTGGCTCTTATGCTTCCACAAAAAATATAAGGAGGCAACCAGAACGCTTGCATTTGACAACTTGAAGTTGACGACATGTATATCATGGTTTGTTGGCATAGAGGAAGAACACTACAATTCAATCATCCCAGGTATGTAAATCACCTTCGATTCTTGGAATCGTTTTGTCAAATGATCCTTTCCTCCTCCGCCACTCCCGCAAGCAATGCAAGCTCTTCCTCCTCCTCCATCTCAACAAGTCAACCACGGCAACCAAGGGTGTGCATTTATGATGAACGCCAAACAAGCTCAAGTTGCCAATGACGTGGT
This sequence comes from Bidens hawaiensis, assembly GCF_021521415.1. Taxonomy (NCBI): domain Eukaryota; kingdom Viridiplantae; phylum Streptophyta; class Magnoliopsida; order Asterales; family Asteraceae; genus Bidens; species Bidens hawaiensis. The sequence goes on along the minus strand of NW_027501434.1, from coordinate 4,166 downwards.
GAACGGTACATTTTTAGTAAATGAGCATTTAGCTTCAATTTTATTTGATATAGGAGCTGATAGGAGTTTTGTGTCCTTTAAATTAGAATCTATCCTTGCCATACCTCGCACTAAACTTTCTCGCCCTTTTTCTGTCGAAGTCGCCAATGGTAGCTCTATCACCATCGATTCAGTCAATCAAAATTGTATTCTCACTCTTTGCAAGCATGAATTCTCAATCTACCTCATCCTGATGCAGATGGGAAGTTTCGACATCATAGTAGGTATGGATTGGTTAGCTTTGCACCATGTCGAAGTCGTTTGTTATGACAAATTCATTCGAATCCTGCTTGTCAGCGGCAAAACCCTCAAAGTCTTTGGCAAAACGACTCCCAAGAAACTCAACCGCATGTCATGCTCTCGTTCTCGAAAGTACTTGTGCCTGAAGTACGTTCCTTTTCTAGCCCAAGCGGTAGCGAAATACCCCAAAGAAAAGAAAATTCAATACATTCCCGTTGTTTGTGAATTCCCCAGCGTTTTTCCCGAATACGTCTCTGGTCTCCCGCCCATTCGTACGGTTGAATTTCAAATCGACCTTGTACCCGGCGCGACTCCCGTAGCCAAGGCTCCCTATCGTTTAGCTCCTTAGGAATTGCAAGAGTTATCGAACCAACTTTAAGAACTCTCCGATAAGGGCTTTATCCGTCCAAGCTCTTTCCCTTGGGGCTCTCCTATCCTCTTCGTAAAAAAGAAAGATGGCTCGTTTCGGATGTGTATCGATTACCATGAACTCAATAAACTCACCATAAAAAATCGTTACCCTTTGCCTCAAATCGACGGCCTCTTCGATCAACTCCAAGGCGCAACTTGTTCTTCGAAAATCGATCTTCGATTGGGTTATTATCAATTGTGTGTTCATGAAGATGACGTTCCTAAAACCGCCTTTCGTGCCCGGTATGGACATTACGAGTTCAAGGTTATGCCATTCGGATTAACCAATGCAACCGCGGTATTCATGGACCTCATGAACCACATTTGCAAACCATTCTTGGAAAAATTCGTAATTGTTTTTATCGATGACATCCTCATTTTCTCCAAGATCAAAGCCGAACATGAGCATCATTTAAGTTCCATTCTTGATCTCCTAAGAAAAGAACAACTTTATGCCAAGTTCTAAAATGTGAATTTTGGTTAAAAGAAGTTTAATTTTTAAGACACATCGTTAACGATAAAGGTATTCATGTTGATCCCGCCAAGATCGAGGCCGCAAAAGATTGAAAAACTCCATCCACACCCACGGAAGTCCGATCTTTTCTTGGTTTGGTCGGGTATTAACCGCGATTCATTTTAAACTTCTCCAAAATCGCGTTACCCCTCACCGCACTAACTCATAAAGGAAAACCTTATCAATAGGGACCTAAACAAGAAGAAGCTTTCCTAACTATAAAGCATATGCTTTGCAATGCTCCTGTCTTGACCCTTTCCGATGGAAATGACGACTTTGTGGTATTTTGCGATTCATCCAACCAAGGTCTCAGTTGCGTTCTCATGCAACGAGGTCAAGTTATCGCATATGCCTCGAGACAACTTAAGGTTCACGAAAAGAATTACACGACCCATGATCTCGAACTTGGTGTCGTTGTTTTCTCTCTCAAAATCTGGAGACATTATCTTTATGGCACGAAATGTGTTGTATTCACCGATCATAAAAGTCTTCAACACATCTTTGACCAAAAAGATCTCAACATGAGACAACGTCGATGACCCGAATTACTTAGTGATTACGATTGAGAAATTTGCTACCATCCCGGTAAAGCGAATGTCGTGGCTGATGCCCTTAGTCGTAAAGTTAATGTCAAGTCCGTTATGCTTCATAGCATCATTATCCAAACCGATCTTCAAGACCGCATCTTTCGAGCCCAATGCGCCTCCATTGATGAAGCAATATGTACGACGAAATGTCATGTTGAGACGAACCTCAACTCGAAACCAAACCCGATGGCTTGCTTTATTTCCTTAATCGTTTGTGGGTTCCCGATCGTGATGAACTTCGTACTTTCATTCTCGATGAAGCTCATATGTCGCGATATTCCGTGCATCCCGGTGCGGATAAAATGTACTTCGGTCTTCGATCTATTTATTGGTGGCCGGGTTTGAAAAAGGACGTGGCACTTTACGTCTCAAAATGTCTTACATGCTCAAAGGTTAAAGCCGAACATCAAAAACCTTTTAGTTTACTCGAGCAACCTCCTATTCCCGTTTGGAAATGGGATGACATTGCGATGAACTTTATTACCAAATTACCCCCCCCCCCCCACTAAAAAGCAAAACGATAGTATTTGTGTAATCATCGATTGATTAACCAAATCGGCTCACTTCATCCCGATCCGAGAGAAGTACTCTGTTGAAAAACTCGCTCAAATCTATGTTTGTGAAATTGTATGCCGCCATGGTATTCCGTTGACCATTATTTCTGATCGTGATGCTCGTTTCACCTCTCGTTTTTGGAAATCGCTTCAAGAAGCTTTGGGTACTTGCTTTGATCTTAGTACCGCTTATCACCCTCAAACCAATGGCCAATTCGAGCGTATAATCCAAACCCTTGAAGATATGCTTCGATCTTGTGTTCTTGATTTTGGTGGAAATTGGGATTCTCATCTCTCGCTTATCGAATTTTCATACAACAATAGCTATCATTCTAGCATTAGTATGGCTCCTTTCCAGGATCTTTATGGTTGTAAGTGTCGTTCTTCGATTTGTTGGAATGAGATTGGTGAAACCCAAATCACCAGTCCCGAGATGGTCAAAGACACTACCGATCGTATCAATCAAATCTGCATAAACCTCCTCGCAACTAGAAGTCGTCAAAAGAGCTACGCCGAAAAACGGCGAAAGCCTCTCGAGTTCAATGCAGACGACCTTGTCCTTCTCAAAGTATCCCCATGGAATGGGGTAGTCCGTTTTGGAAAGAAAGGAAATCTAGCACCTCGTTTCGTAGGCCCATTCAAAATCCTCGAAAGGATTGGAAAAGTGGCTTATAAACTCGAACTACCGCAAGAAATTACCGGTGTTCATCCAACCTTTCATGTCTCGAACCTCAAAAAGTGTTTAGCCGAATGTAACCTTTATATACCTCTCAATGAAACCTTGCAAATAATCGAAAGACCCGTTGAAATCATGGACTGCCATGAGAAACGAACCCAACGTAGCCGCATCCATTTAGTTAAAGTCCGCTGTGAATCACGGTGTGGCACTGAATATACTTGGGAACGAGAAGACGCGATGAAGGAAAAGTACCCGCAACATTCATTACGATTTCTACCTAATTTCGGCATGAAATTTTCTAAAGTAAGAATGACTGTGACATTCGTCATTTTTGGTTTAACTTGAATTTGTATTTGTATTGGAATCCCGACACATTTTGTCTTTCGGATCCTTCGTTATTAATAAAATATTGGGTTTCATGTTTCATTTATGTTATACAATTGCTGGATCAAGAAAATACCCCATACGGTACCTTAAAACACCCTTTCATTATTAAAAACGACTTAAAACGAACTTCAGGGACGTAACTCGCCAAACAACCAAAGATGAAGACCAACCCCCCCTGTAGGCGCAGTGCCATGCGGCCATGGAAGGAAAGGTGGTCGCGCGGCGTCTCTTCGTATCTGCAGATTGCACCAGCTCGTTTGGTTTGTATTGCACCTTGTTTGACCCTCTAAACCAATAAAAATGCATGCAAATCCCTTGATAGTGACATTATGGATAACCCTTATGTTTTCCCCTATAAATACAAGGCTAATACATCCATTTTAGGTTGCTCATTCAACTCAAAAACTCTCCATCTAAGTTCTAAGTTTCATCTTTCAAACTCTTGATAGTTTGACTTCTCAAGGTCAAACTAAAGCTAATATTTGATTCTAACTAGTTCTTGGTAATCAAAGCTTGTTATGATAGTTTGTTTAAAATATATTCCCCTTGTTTCCTTGGATTTTCCTTCTCCGGACATGGTCGGATTAGGTGTATTGCTATTATAAGGCAGTGCTACATGGATGACTATTATAGTCCTTGTTAACACTTTAAATTTGTTTAAGCTTATTACTATTGTTTAGTTTCTAGTTATTATAGTTTCCAAATCATTTTAATAGTTCAATGGTATTTGGGTATATGGTAAGTATCCTCGGTTT
>NW_027501433.1:0-71132 GCF_021521415.1 Bidens hawaiensis | reverse complement strand
TGGCGCCTGGAGCCAAAGCCGGCCTGGATCTGTACACACCATACAGCCCACCAGTGAGAGGGCAAGTGGACGTAACCACACCGTACAGGCCAGCCATCTTGGTGAAACATTCAAAATTCACTGAGCGCATCGCGAAGGCTCCCATTCAGCACAAAACCAAGATGCCAAGTGGTTTGGGCAAATATGATGGCACAACAGATCCAGACGATTTCTTACAAGGTTTTTACAACACTGGAAACCTAGAAAGCTGGACGATGCCAACATGGTATCACATGTTTGCTCGCTGCCTCACGGGCGCGGCGCGTGTCTGGTTCGAGAGCTTGCCAACTGGGCAAATCGATGGGTTCGAGGAACTATTGGAAAAGTTCCAAGCTCACTTCGTACAACAGCGCAGACACACGCGCGACCCTGATGACATCATGCACTGCGTGCGCAGGAATGATGAAACGATTGAAGACTACATAACTCGTTTCAATCAGGAGTCTCTGGCAATCGGAGGTATCACTGAGCAACTCTTGCGCGTGGCCTTTATACAAGGCGCGCGCAGTGATCAACTCCGCCGAGCTCTCGTGAGCAGAGATGGCATGCCAACCACTTGGGCCAAGCTAATGGAAGCATCGCGAGTCTTCGCGAGAAATGAAAAACAAATTGCCCAAGATAGAGCGAGAGAAAGAGGGCATCAAGCAGAGGCACCGCACAACAACGAAAGAAGGGGCAAACAGAACTCTGTGTGGTCCAGGTTGCAACCAACCAGTTTTTCTCCCGCAGAAAAGCAGGCGCAACCAAGCTCACCCCAGCCCCAAAAAGACATTCGTAATCACGGAGAAGGTGATAAGAGGGAAGGCGGCAGAGATCCTAACAGACCTCTGCCAAGAATATGGACTCCCCTCACTAAAACGCCTTCACAAGTGTTAAGCACTGAGAATGTCCAGTTCAAAAGCCCCAAGCCACTACACTACAAGGGACCATCAAACAGTGGCAAGTACTGTGAGTTTCACAAGTCCACAGGACACAACACTGATGCATGCCACCACTTGAAGGATGCAATTGAAAATGATGTGAAATCAGGCAAGCTGGCTCACCTGGTGAAAAACCCAAGACCAGAAAATGAACAACCAGAAGGAGCCTCTGCCAGCAAAAAGTTCAAAAGAATCTGTGTAGCCGAGGGAGGAAGGCAAGGGCAAAGATCAAGAAAGAGAAGCGCGCAAGTCCAAGGAGATTGGCGCGAACAACAAGTAATTTTCCCAAGAATCAGGGGAGGCCCTTCTATCAGCAGTCCTCTTGTCATCACTACACACATTACTCATTATGAAGTGTCAAAAGTCCTGGTGGACACTGGCAGCGAATCAGACATCATGTATGAGCAATGTTTCAGGAAACTGGATCCGGCAGACCAAGCAAGGCTTGAAATTGTGAATGCACCAATCTCTGGTGTTTCAAATGAAATCATTCATCCCCTAGGTCAAATACAATTTGAACTAACCATGGGGGATGAGAAACACAAGCGAGCCGAAGTTGTCAACTTCTTGGTCTTGCCCACCACTTCATGCCACAATATGATCTTGGGTAGGGGAACGATTGCCCAATTCAACGCCATACCGTTGGGGTTCCCAACACCAACAGGTGTAACTTTTGTATACCGAGATCATTTATGTGCAGTGACAAGTACTCCGCGGGAAGGGAGAATGAAACTTCCAATGGCAGACAACGCGCCAGAGGAATGGATTCTCAACCCAAAATTCCCGGAGCAAACAATCACAATTGGCGCTACGATATCAGACGACACGAGGTTGAGAATGAAAAGATTTACTCACAGATATATGTCGGTCTTCGCGTGGCAACACTCTGATATGACTGGGGTTCCGCGGGACCCTGGCACAAACATTCTCTCAACACGTTCAAGTCTGTAGAGCCAATTGCTCAAAAGAAGAGAGTCATGGGGGATGAGAAGGCGAAGGCCATGAATGAGCAAGTTGAGGATCTATTGCGCGCAAACATCATCTGCCCGATACGATACCAGACATGGGTAGCCAATCCTGTGATGGTAAAGAAAAGTAACGGGTCGTGAAGGATGTGCATTGACTTCAAGGACCTCAACAAAGCATGCCCAAAAGATTGTTACCCCCTCCCAAACATCGACGCAAAGGTGGACTCCGTGGCGCCATTCAAGCTCAAATGTTTCTTGGATGCCTACAAGGGCTATCACCAGATTCAAAATGGCACCACAAGACGAGGACAGGACTGCCTTCAGAACCGACAAGGGTGTTTTTTGTTACACAAAAATGCCCTTTGGTTTGAAGAATGCGGGAGCCACCTACCAAAGACTTATGGATGCCGTTTTCAGCGAGCAAATTGGAAGAAACCTAGAAGTCTACTGTGATGATTTGGTGATCAAAAGCAGGGAGGAAAAAAAAAATGCTCAAAAGACATCGAAGAAACCATTGGGCGCCTAAAGGAAAGTTAACATGAAGCTCAATCCGAGCAAATGCACTTTCGGCATACAAGAGGGAAAATTTCTAGGTGTAATGGTCACCAAGGATGGTTTCAAGGTGAACCCTGAGAAAGGTGGAGGCCATCCGCAAACCCCAACCACTTACAATGAGATCTTTCTTGGATGCCAAGAAGTATTGGTCATTTCACAACGACATCGGGCATAACACGAATGAAATGTGTGGCCTTAAAAAATGAAATCGAAGCAGCTGTGAAAATCTGGCAAACTTGAACATTTAGTCAAAAGGTGCAAAACCTGGGATTGGGTAAAGCTCCCGCGCGAGACAACCAAGGCCCATCCAAAAAAACAAGTCAAGGACTTGAATGTTCATATGATTCAAGGTGGGTATAAAGTTGGGGGGAAAGAAGAGAGTAAGAGGATGAGGAGTGGAAGAACGAGCCTGTGATCTTCCCAAGAATTAAAGGCGGACCGTGTAACAAGAATCCCTTGATTATCACCACTCTCTTTAGTCATTACAGATCACAGTACGTTTTCTTCGACACTGGTAGTACATCTGACATTATGTACGAACAGTGCTTCGAACAGCTTGATGATGAAGACAAAGAAAGATTGAAACCATTTCATGTTCCCGTATCTAGTTTTGGAGGAGAGATAATGCACCTGAGAGGGGTAATATCATTCCCGGTCACTCTCAGTGATGGGACCCATTCAAGAACCGAGGAAGTCGAGTTTTTGGTCTTACCAGCAACATCCAAGCACGCCATTATCTTGGGACGGGAAGCAATTGGTGAATTCAACGCTCATCCATCCACAGCTCACGGTGCAGTCGGAGTACCTACCCGCACCAGCATAGCAATCATTCATGTCAACCGATACTGCTTTGCAACAGAGAGCTCAAAACCTAGCAAGGTCCCAAAGAAAACTCAGAAGACCGAGCCGGAAAAATGGGTATTGCATAAAAAATATCCCGATCAAACAATTGTGATCGGACCTGCTATCTCTGAGATACTAAAACTTTTTTAAGGCAACTGTTGACTAAGAATATGGACATCTTCTCCTGGCAGCCTGCGGGCATGACTGGTGTCCCGCGGAGCATTGTGGAACACAAGTTAATGGTAAACCCGGTGTTTACGCCAATTGTCCAGAAAGCGGAAGATGGGCATAGAACAAACGAAAGCTATGAATGAACAAGTACAAGATTTACTTCACGTCGAAATCATCTGGGAAATCAAGTATCAAGCATGGGTGGCTAATCCGGTCATCGTTCTAAAGAGCAATGGAACGTGGCGGATGTGCATTAATTTTAAGGACTTAAACATAGCTTGCCCAAAAGATTGTTATCCATTGCCAGAGATTGATCTCAAGGTAGATGTTGTGGCTCCGTTTAAATTCAAATGTTTCCTCGATGCCTACAAAGGTTATCACTAGATCCGCATGGCGGCCGGTGATGAGGACCAAACAGCATTCCGGACCGATCAAGGCACGTTGTGTTATAAATTAATGCCTTTCGGACTAAAGAACATTGAGGAACAAGCATTTAAGAATCAGATTAGTCGAAATATAGAGGTTTACATGGATGACTTGGTGATAAAAAACATTGAGGAAGATCAAATGCTGAGAGACATCGAAGAAACTTTCAAAACTCTAAGAAGTATCAAGATGAAGTTGAACCCGGCTAAGTGTTCCTTCGGGATGGAGGAAGGAAAATTCCTTGGAGTTATTGTTACGGGTGTGGGCTTTAAAGCTAACCCGGATAAGGTCCAGGCAGTGGCCCGTATGTCTTCTCCCTCATCCCTCAAAGAAGTACAGACTCTCAATGGAAGATTGGTAGCGTTGAATAGGTTTCTGGCAAACCACACGGCCAAATCTTATCCATTCGTTTCAACATTGAGGAATTGTCTCAAGAAAGCACAATTTAATTGGACCATAGAAGCTGAACAAGCATTCCTAGAAGTCAAGAAATGTTTGATGGAGTTGCCCATGTTAACAACACCATACGCGGGTGAACCTTTGACATTGTGCTTATCTGCTTCCGACATCGCCATCGGATCCGTACTACTGACAGATAGAAAGAACGTCCAAACTCCAATTTACTATGTCAATAAAACGTTGTCAGACCAAGAGACCAGATATTCAACGCTTGAAAAACTAGTCTTGGCATTGGTTTATGCTGCTAGGCGTCTCCGCAGATATTTTCAAGGTCATCCCATCAATGTGCTAACTGTATATAAACTCAAGAATGTGCTGAGTAAACCTGAATTGTCTGGACGATTGGCAAAGTGGGCCATCGAGTTGGGTGAGCATGCGATTGAGTATAAACCCAGACCAGCAATTAAAGGGCAGGTGCTCGCGGACTTTGTTACCGAGGTTTCTCAACACAAAGAGAAATAATGTTTGATCGAGCAACAACCCCAAGCACCTCCGGAACAAGGACAAATCTGGTCGTTGTTCACGGATGGAGCCTTAGGCAATGAGGGGTCCGGCGCAGGCCTCAGGCTAGTCAACCCCGAAGGCAATGAGTTCACATACGCCATAAAGTTAGACTTCAAAAGCACTAATAACGAGGCAGAGTATGAGGCTTTCCTGTCAGGCTTGAGGATAGCTAAAAAGCTTGGGCTAAAACATTTGGGAGCACGGGTGGATTCCATGTTGATTACGGGGCAGATTTATGGAAATTATGAAGCAAAAAACGACGTTATGGCTTCTTATCTCTCACAAGTAAAGGACTTAATTCGTCAATTCTCCTCTTTCAACATTATTCACATCAAGAGGAGTGAGAACAAGTTTGCGGACGCCCTTAGCAAGTTAGCTTCAACAAATTTCGAGCACTTTGCTAAAGACATTCGCGTTGAAGTCTTAGATCACCCATCCGTTCCGCAAAATCAAGTTTTGGTAATACAAACGGGCGTCAAATCGTGGATGGCACCGATCAAGGCTTACTTATCATCCGGGGTCCTCCCAACAGAAAAAGCTGAGGCCCGTAAAATAAACCATAAAGCCTTGAATTACCGGATGAATGATGATACTTTGTACCGGAGATCGTTCCTAGGGCAGCTGTTACGATGTGTAGACGCGGAAGTCGCAAACTACCTAATTCGAGAAGTTCACGAAGGCATTTGTGGTTTACATGCGGGCCCGAGGATGACTGTGGCAAAGATCATGAACGCGGGGTACTACTTGCCCGACATGCATTTGGAAGCTGTGCAAGAAATCAGAAAATGTGATTCTTGCCAACGCCATGCCCCCAATACCCTACGTCTAAAAAACGAACTGATTCCGGTAACATCTGCTTGGCCGTTCCAGAAGTGGGCTATTGACTTTATGGGACCTTTCCCAGAAGCCCCTGGGCGAGTCAAGTTTTTGATAGTAGCCATTGATTACTTCACCAAGTGGGTCGAAGCCAAACGGGTCGCATCAATAACGGCATCGAGTGTTAAGAAGTTCCTTTGGGAATTAACTATTTGCCGGTTTGGCCTTCCGCAAGAACTGGTAAGTGATAATGGGACCCAGTTTGCGGACAGCGGGCTACAAGAATTGCTGAAAGAAGTTCAAGTCGTTCAAAATTTCACATCTGTAGCCTATCGCAAGTAAACGGTCAGGTTGAGAGAACCAACCGAACGATCAAGGCAGGAATCAAAGCAAGGTTAGGTACTAAATGAACGGGCTGGGTTGACGAGTTGCCCCATGTACTTTGGGCCTTCCGCACCCAAAAGAATTCAACAATTCTGAGACGCCTTTTAGTCTAACCTATGGCACTGAAGCCATGATCCCAGCCGAATTTGGGATCCCATCCGCAAGAGTTTTGTTGATCGATGATAATGATCGCGAACTCCGGATGAATCTTGACCTCCTTGAGGAAAGAAAAGAACTAGCATCGATCCGTGAGAACAATTACAAACGCCATTTGCGAAAATATTACAACTCACGGGTCCAAAAATGCCAGTTCGATGCGGGAAACTTTGTCTTCCGCAATATTGAGGACCTGGCCAGGAGCCTCAGGGCAAATGATGGTCGGGAAAAAATCATGTGTATTATTATATTATTTGTTTAATTTTAGTTTATATATTATGTGAACTTTGGTACTTCAAGTGTGTTTATGTGTTTACGGATACTTGACGTTAAGGACGCTTATCGAGATGAATTACGGGCTTGGAACGAAGATATAGAAGACTCATGATGATTGGCACGCTTTCCTATGCAAAATAAATGAAGAAATAAAGAAAATTCTGTCAGGCTCCTTTATCGCGGTGCTAAGGGGTCCTGTGGTGATGTCACCGTATCCCTAAGATCATCAGAATTTTGAGTCTTTAGCGCAACGCTAAAGTCTCACCCCTGGGATGTTAGCGCCGCGCTAACATCCTCCTGACGGGAAAAAATTACCCTAACTTGGATATAATCAGTTTTTCAGCCCTCATTCGGGATATCCTTCATTCCTCCAACCAAGTACAAGCCCTAGGACGATTTTGCATCATCCCGAAGCCTCCGGTTCGTCCGTTCATCACATGCTTTCATCCTCTCATCAGATAAGCGAATCATTCGTGATGCCGATGTCAGGCTAAAACCATTGTATTCACTTTAGGCTAGGGTTTTGTGTAAACTAACTTTGATCAGATTCAATGTATTCAATGAGTACGAACTTGATTGATTGTTTTTAATCTTGTTTTACATTACGAATTGATTGTTTAAACAGTTGATGATTTTGATTTTCAAACTTTGCATCACTTTTCTGGTTGTGTTCATCACATGTAGGGTTAGCTCTTATGTCATTGAACCAATAATCGTTAGTCATTGCTTATAGCTGATTTTCATAATTTAAACTGGTAATTGGGTAAACCGTAGTTCAGTTGTGTTAACAATTCGGTTAGGGTATCGTTTGTCCTCACAACCCAACTATTAGGTTTAGTAATTACTGCGCAATTAAACTTAAAGAATCTGTGATTAGTCGGTTATCACTTTACCTGAATCTGAAGTGAATCTTTCTCTCATAATTGTTTACAAACTTTTCCAGGTAATCGTGTGTTCTTATAATCATCTTTACAAACTGCTTGACATCAATTGTCCGCCTAGAATAATAAATAATAATAACGAACTTTACTTGCACTTTCCACTGATTCCCTGTGGAGACGACCTTACTTACCCGTACTTGTTATAGGTATTTAAGCATCATAAATACTTGTTTTTGATTAGAGCACGACATCTACATCAAAATGGCTCCGTTGCCGGGGAGTCAACGCGCAAAGTGCTAGTTTAGCTTAGTTTTTAGTTTTTGTTTTAATTTTTTCTTCGTTTATTTTACGCGTGGTGTTAGTGTTTTTGTCTGTTCAGGTAACTTCACAAGTAGATGCAGACGAGATATTCCCGTGAGAAAGAGCTGCTCCGGTTTGACCCAAAAATTGAGAAAACAGCAAGACGAAACCAAGCAGCTCAGAAACCCATACTAAACCACAGAGGCCCGCAACAACATTCGAAACTTTTAGCAGATCACCGGTGAAACTTTCTATGAATCGTTCCAAAGGTATAAACGATTGTTGTAGACTTATCCTCATCATGGGTTGCCTTATGGGAATTGATAAAGGCATTCCTCGATAGTCTCTCAAATGATGATGTTCGTGACCTCCAAGCCACCACGAATGGATCTTTTCTTGCAAATGACGAAAACGAGGATTGGGGACATTTGGAGAGACACACGAGTAATTCAAAGAGACAAGCATAGTTGAACAGGATGCCAAAAAGGTCAGTGGTAAAAACAGTTGAGAGTCATGGGTCAGATGATAGAATGGATAGACTGGAAAAGAAGATGGATAGGTTGTTGGTTGCAGGTGTACAAGGAGCCGGAAATTCAGGAAAAACATATCCGGTATGTGAAGGTTGTGGGGAATTAGGACACGAGGTTGTGAGTTGTGGGGTTATGCAAGGTGAAGCAACTGAAGAAGAAGAGGTCAACTATGTACAAGGTGAAAGGAGATACAATAATATGAACTCAAATACTTATCATCCGGGCCTCAGGAATCATCCAAACTTCAGTTATGGAAATCCTAACACATAACATCACCCGAATTTTCAGGGCAGTTCTCAGAAGACAGGTTGTCAGTCAAACTAGAAACAGTATGGTAATAGTTCGGGAAGCGGTCAGAGTGGGTACAACCAGAGAGATTCAGGGGGTTACAATAAAGGTTATCAAAAGAGTTATCAGCAAGGGCAATGGAATTCGTCTGGTAACAAAGAGGAGTCAATTAAGGATGTGATGGAGTTATTGAAGCAAATGAATTAGAGAATGGAACTCTAAGAGAAGGCAAATGCTGCAAGAGATAAACAAGTGTGTCAACTAGCAGAAGAAATGGCAAGCCTAAAGAGAAATCCATCCAAACTATCGAGTGAAACTTTGAAGAATCTGAGCCATCAAAGTAGTAGTTCGCCAAACTCCAAAAATGCACACGTCAGTGCCATCACAATTGAAGATAATGTGGATAATGACACAGTTGAAGAATTTTAAACGGGGGCACCACTTATTCCCATTCAAATTGGCGAGTTCAAGACCACCAAGGCGTTAGTTGATTGTGGTGCGAGTGTGAGTGTTCTACCGGGGAGTGTGTATGACCGGTTTGATTTTGCACCTTTACAAGAAGTTGATACCACCTTGGTGTTAGCTGATTTCACTCGAAGAAGACCCCGTGGGAAGCTGATTGATGTTGCGGTAAAGGTTGGTGATTTTTACTACCCTGAGTATTTCTTGGTACTTGATTATGCACCGGTTGAGAAGGAATAGGAACCCCGTATGATATATGAGAGACCGCTTTTGGCTACTTCAAATGCTCAGATTAACTTCCGAGATGGAACAATTTGCATGACCTTCGGTAACCGTAAGTTAATTTTAAGTATATTTTCAAATTCATATGATTATTCTTTTGAAAATAATTATTCTAGGTCTTGTGCTACTAATGGGTGTCTTCCTCGTACATGTGAGGATGACACCAAAAAGGAGAAACGTGTTGTTTTTGACAGGTCTAAGAGTGAATGAGAGAAGGAAGAGTTAAATGCAGTAGATGTAAAAAGTGGAGTAAGTTCAACAAACAACACTAAGACGGTGATGGTAGTGGTGGTCGATGAGGAAAAGGACGGACCAAACAAGAAGAAACCACCAGGAGAAGGTAAAGAAACCGCCCGGATTCGAGAATGAACAAAGGAGGTTAGCATGTTTTGGGCCCAGGTGGGAAGCATTAGAGCTAACATTGTGTTGGAGAAGTAAGAAGAATGAGGTGGAGGAAGGTAATCACTCCATAACCACCATAACCGCAAAAGGAGGCAACAGTCTGGCTGAAAACCTTAACAAAAACTTAGCGCTAACTGGGAGGTAACCGGGATTTTATTTTCAAATTGTATTTTATTTTATTTTTTTGTAGTTTGTTTAACCGTTATATTTCAAGCTTACCATTGTAGCAACAGTCTAGTGTGGGGATGCCACACATGGAAAAGTTGGAGTTTGCAAGGTTTTGGTAAAGAATCATCGTGACATGAGTTGGAGCTTCCCAAGATGCGTTCATACTTTGCTATGGTTGATTCAGGTACGTGTATATTTTTGTTGTATTTGAACTTTGTGGGTGTTGTTCACTATAAACCCTCACGAGACCTCACTCGTCCACCAGGGCTACCGGGGGGGGGGGGGGGTTAAAGGGCTTGTTGCATATGCTAAACGCAATCGTGATTCCTACGTAAGGGAGTTAGGTCTTTTAACACTTTTACTAGTTTAACAAATTTAATTATGAAATTTATATAACTTGGCTTGGTAATTAAAATTAACGGTTTTGAAAACGGTTTAAAAGACCTAACCTAACCGTTCGTTGAGCGCAAGCACGAGTATATTTGAGTGAATTATTTTTCCTATCAGGTGATTTTATTAGTTTTATTGTTAAAAGTGTAATTGTATATTGTATAAAGTGTTAGGACCATCACATGAAGCTCGGTTTTAAAATTAATAAAATAAGAAATAAATTTTAACCCCGTCCTCGTTAATGTTCTTTTAAATGCTAAATTTTAAACATTGAGGACAATGTCAACATCAAGTGTGGGGATGGGGGTAAAATTAAAATTTTTTGCTTTAGAGTGCCTTGATTGTGCGCAAAAGTCGGAATTGTATATAATTTATTGATATTATTAATGCCAAGTAGAGGTCTTTGGTCATGGTCAGTTTTTAAGCTTCCCGAAAGTCTTCCCGTGCAAATGTTTTTCAAAAAAAAAATGGAAATGGGGTCGTTTAGGCGGGGATAACGACATGGGGACATGTACACATGTTTATATTGACAGCCCTATTCCTCCGGTACGTGTGTGATTTGACCCTAATATATATAATACACATTTAATATATAGTACACACATGTCATTTGACTGCTTTCATTGATGTTCATGGATTACGGGATCGTAGTTGGCAAAATGCAAAAGTGATAGAGGCAATTAGGTTAAGCCTCGTCTGGATGAGCGAGAGTGTGGGTACTGGGGGGTTGGGGCCTCATACATTATACATATGAGGGTGGTTAATGTGAGGTGCGGGGGTTGGGTCCCTTAAACAACCTTTCTTGGACTTATTTTTCATTTGATTGACCCCGGCATTATGTTACGAGACGATCCGGCTTACTAGGTATTTGTCATTGTATTTGTTTTTGATTTTGTATTTGTATTTGTTCCAGTATTAAGCATTACGTTATTATGCTTTAAACAAAATTGAGGAAAAAGCCAAAAATATGTTTGTGTATATTCAGTTATGTATTCAGTAGTTCGTTTATGTAAAAAAAATGAATTCAGTATGTATGTTAGTTTGCTTATTTAGAGATTTTATTAGTCAGTCAGTTTGTACAGTAGTTTCGTTTATTTAGTTGTTTTGTAATAAGCCGGATCGGATCGTGTGAGCTACTTCAAAAATTCCCATCCATACCCTTACACTTGGCCCCGTTACAACCCTTTTGAGACCTCTTGATTTGCAATTGTGTCAAAGCAGCTTTATGGATGAATATTTGCTTATGAGAGATACTGAGAGCAGAGTGATACTAGAACATCTTTTGCTAGTCCAGATATTAAAACGAGAGGAGATATGTTATATTATGAGGGGTATAACCAGAAACAAAGTACACTCATTTGGGCGGTTCCATAGTTTTAAATTGTAACAATAATTTATTTGGTGGGTTATCAACCTTAACAGTGTCATTTCTTGGGAATTGGGTATGACCTTATACCTCACTAGTATTAATCATGGTAATTTATGAATCATCGATCAAGGTGTATGTGTTGCATGAGAGTTTGCTTGAGGGCAAGTAAAATATAAGTGTGGGGATGTGATGGTCGGGCAAAAGTCGTGTATATTATTATATTATTTGTTTAAATTTGGTTTAAATATTATGTGAACTTTGGTACTTCAAGCGTGTTTATGTGTTTCAGGATACTTGACGTTAAGGACGCTTATCAAGATGAATTATGGGCTTGGAACGAAGATATAGAAGACTCATAATGATTGCCACGCTTACCTTTGCAAAATAAATGAAGAAACTATCACACGCCTTTAACGAGGTGCTAAGGGGTCCTGATGGTGATGTCAGCGTATCTCGAAGATCATAAGAATTTTGAGTCTTTAGTGTGGCGCTAAAGTCTCACCCATGGGATGTTAGCGCCGCACTAACATCCTCCTGACGGGGAAAATTACCCTAACTTGGATATAATCAGTTTTTCAGCCCCCATCCGGGATATCCTTCATTCCTCCAACTAAGTACAAGCCCTAGGTCGATTTTGCATCATCCCGAAGCCTCCGGTTCATCCGTTCATCGCATGCTTTCATCCTCTCATCAGATAAGTGAATCATTCGTGATGCCGATGTTAGGCTAAAACCATTGTATTCACTTTAGGCTAGGGTTTTGTGTGAACTAACTTTGATCAGATTCGATGTTTTGAATGAGTATGAACTTGATTGATTGTTTTTAATCATGTTTTACATTACGAATTGATTGTTTAAACAGTTTATGATTTTGATTGTCAAACTTTGCATCACTTTTCTGGTTGTTTTCATCACTTGTAGGGTTAGATCTTATGTCATTGAACCAATAATCGTTAGTCATTGCTTATAACTGATTTTCATATTTTAAGCTGGTAATTGGGTAAACCGGAGTTCAGTTGTGTCAGCAATTCGATTTGGGTATGGTTTGTCATCACAACCCAACTGTTAGGATTAGTGATTACTGCACAATTAATCTTAAAGAATCTGTGATTAGTCGGTTATCACTTTACCTGAACCTGAAGTGAATCTTTCTCTCATAATTGTTTACAAACTTTTCCAAGTAATCATGTGTTCTTATTATCATCTTTACAAACTGCTTGACATCGACTGTCCGCCTAGAATAATAAATAATAATAATGAACTTACTTGCACTTTCCACTGATTCCCTGTGGAGACGATCTTACTTACCCGTACTAGTTATAGTTATTTAAGTATCATAAATACTTGTTTTTTATTAGAGCACGACATCTACATCTGCAAGTTGGCCCCAACTTGGGAGGGACCTTACAAAGTCAAACAAGTGTTATCTAAAGGTGCCTACAAGTTAGAAAAATTGAACGAAACTAAGATTCCTCAAACGTGTAATGGGGCCCAACTGAAGAAGTGTTACATATAGTGCGTTTTTTTCTTTTTGGCTTGCGTATCCAAATAGAATAGCAAGAACTATGTAATTTCATTTTTGTAATTTGGCTTATGCCTGATCTATGGAAATTTAATTTAATCTCATGTAAATATGTGTTGCTATGTAATCCTTTATTGACAAAAAAGAAGATCCTACAAACACTTATATTATGAAGAATAAGACAAAGTGTATCGGACAAACAAACTTTCTTATTATTGATCAAAAGAGATTACAAAAGACAGATGAATACAAGGAAGATAAATCTACATCTATGGGGCGGCCTCTTCGCCTTCCACATTATCATTATTTGCTCGATCTTAATTCTCTTCATCCTCTTCGTCAAGACCAAGGAGATCCTTCAGTTGATCTATGTTGTCCTCCTTGTCCGCAAGTTCGGATATCCGCTCTGCAAGAGAAAACTTTAAAGCATCAAAAGTTTTTGTCTTTTGGATAAGTATAGAAGCAGTAGCCTAGCCGTGCAAAATATATTCTTCTGGAAGCTTGCTTTCTGAAGCAAATTTGTAGCCTTCCTGGAAGCCTATCTGGCGGCCAGCTTGTTTGGATGCATTCAAAAGAATGGCGACACAGTTCCCAAGCTCGTCACTATTCTGGACGTCGGCGATAGTCTATTGGAATAATTAAACATAAGTAATTATGAGCAATTTGATTATTTACAACAAAAATAAGACAAATTCCTTGGTAACTCCTTTCGCCAACAACCACTTCTTGTCTGCCTTAGCTCGGACAAGTTCCACTTTATGACCAGCACACTCCAAGGTCTGGTCTCGACTTTTAGTGGCAAGGTCGGCCAAACGCTTGTCCTTCACTGCTGATTCAGCTTGGAGAGTTTTTATCAGCTTCTTTTGTTCATCCAATTGCTTCTGGAGAACGTTCGTGGCTTCCTCAGCAGCGAGACGGTTGGTCCTCTTAGCTTCCAAAGCTTGACGGCTCTCCTTAGCCTCATCCATAGCCCCGAGGGCTTCTTTATTGGCTTCGGCCAAGTTAATCTCCAGGTCATCCCACTCCTCATTCATCGCTAGCCAGTCTTGGCATATTTCTTGGTTAGTGGAAATAGTATTTTCCAAATGATAAGAGTTTTAGTTCAATAACTCTTGGCGAATACGGCGACGTTGTCGCTCCCTTTCCGCAGGAGGAAGGCTTTCCCGCAAATATTCAAAACATACATCCACGTCGTTTAACGTTGAATTTTTGCGTAAAGACCAACGCGGATGATGTGGAGCAGCGTCCTCCTCAAGAGGAGATGGAGAAGTCTGGCGCCCATAGGCGAACGTGCTGACACCTCCTTGATCTCTGAAACGATGAACGTTGAAGAAGGGAGACATGCGGAGATTTTCAGACTCACCAATTTCCTTCTCCTTAAAAGGAGAGGTGTCCGTCAATATGATCGGATCTTGAGCAGTATTGGGCGGTGGAGATGACGGAGGGGGAGGCAAAGTCGAGTCCTTCAGACCTGAAACATCTTCAGAAAAACCCCTTTACTGTAGAACGACAATTATACATCAGACATGTGGTTGATTAATAATAATTGACAAATTTGAAAAGTGTTAATCTCACCCAAGGAAATGTCTTCAGAATCAAGTTGGTGAAGGCGTGATTCCAAATTGACAAGTTTTGCCTTCTTCGAATTCTTGGATGGAGCAGCCTTGCTAGATTGAACTTTCCGTTTGCCGGCTGCCTTAGAAACACCCGCACCAATGGTTTGAGATTCACCCTCAACCGTATGGTGACCACCCTCATCACCCGTCGTTGAATTTGCGGTTGCCTTTGAACCCAGCTTGCGGGTTAAACCTATAGACGAGGATTGGACATTTGTGGAGTCAGTAATATCAATAAGTGTTGCTCCACCACGGGGTGATGATTCTTCACTAGAAGATAGAAGTACTATCACCCCGCTAGGAGTCATAGTAGTAAGAAGTTGAGGTTTTAGAATTCCCTCACCTTCCACGATGATCTCCTCACCTTTCGCGAACATAGTCTTAGACACCACAGGCTCCGCACGACGACTGTAGAACAAAAAGTTGTGTCGGGTACGTTCAAGGAAAAGCAACTCGTTCGGACAAATGGGCCGGCACACCATCAAACCTTCCACTTTGTCGAGAAGGGTGGAAAGGATAGAGGCTTCACCTATAATTGAAAAATGTCAAGAGGACGAAATAAAGTTTTGAAAGAATAAAATAAAAACTTACTCTTGTCAGAATTTTCAAAGTATGGCTCCAAGTTGGTGAATGGCCATAAGCGGCTCATCTTCGCGTGTACCATCGCCTCCTCGTGAATTGCCCGCGGCAGCGTGGGCGTCTGGGTCAAAGTGGTATACCAAGGAAGGTCAATCTCGGTGGTAGCAGTAACGGTTGGGGAGGTATCATTAGCCTTTCGGCGAGCCATCGTGAAGGGAATCGCATCCTCCCGAACACAGAAAAACTTGTGTTTCCATTCATACAGACTTCGGTACCACTCGGTACCGATAGGACCCTTATTGGTAGCAGCCTAGCCATACCACCTATCACGGCTCGTTAACTTATAAAACACAGTGAACCGGCCAACTGTAGGTTCAGTAACATGAGCCTGGCAGCAGAACTCAAAGTGACGAACACTTAACATCCCAAGAGGATGAATTTGAGACAGGTGAAGACCATAGGACGTCAGTATGGCCTTCATAAACTTCGTGATGGGTAGCCGGAAGTTACACGTTGTAAAAAAATCAGTATATACGACCATTTTTCCCGCCAGAGGATTAGTGGCAATTGAACTGTCTGCCGGACGTTCCGGGCCCCACTCTGGCGCTAAACCGTATACATGGACAACGCCGTTATAGTCCTTTTCTTTTAGATTCATGAAAACTTCGGGAATTTCCGGAGTATTTTTCTTATCGCCAGCCATCGAATCGATATTATGTTACTAAGAGACAATAGATTAAATTGGGAAGTCTCAAGATCTAAATATGCAAGGGAGAAGAAAATTGAAAGTGATAAGAACAGAGTGGAGGACACGAATGACTTATTTATACTCATCGCAATAAATGCGACCGTCTGACTGACTGAAGAGAGAGAAACACGGGCCGTTAGATGATTGACACGTCAGACGGGAGATTCGAAAAAGTGCGAACAGGCTGTCAAAAGGCGTCATACACGTCTTGTCAGTTGTCCCATAATGTTCCTCTTCCCGCCACGTCATCAAAATTATCCAACTTGCAATAATTCAAATTTTAAAAATATCTTGCAAAGATATACCTCACAAAAAATATAACATTCACAAGACAAAAAGTTTCTTTCCATTAATAAGTAAAAGACAATTACAAAAATATTGAGAAACAATTACAAGTCTTAAAGTCTAATCCTACTATATGGGTTAGGGGCTGGTATGTCCTCCAGATTTTTTGGTGAGGTGTCCTCAGACGAGGCGTCCTCAGACTCATCATCCAGATAGTTCCTCAATTTTTGCACGCCATCATCGGCAGAGGCAAACTCTGGAAGCATATTTTGTAGAGGAAAGACAAGGCTGTCATACTCTTTAATCCGCATATTGTATTCTTGCTTCACATCATGGCCATGAAGCGGATGATTCTCAAAGGTAAGACCAGATTGAGCATACTCCATCCCTTCATTAAAGCCTTGCATGCGGCCGGCCTGTAAGGACGCGGTCATCAAATTCTCAAAGCAATCAGTGAGCTCAGTGTTTCCCTTAACATGAAGTATATAATGCATAACATATGAGGGAGACTCACAGAATAAAGCCCTCGGGCGAGGAACCATTGTCGATCTCGCTCGGCATGTTCCGCTCTGCTCCGAAACTCCTGCAACTCATTAGCCATTCTTTGTTTGTCATTAGAAGCTTCATAGGCATGAGTCTCGGCTTCCGCGCGAGATTGCAACAAGGAATCATAAGCAGCTTGCATCTCAGCATTTTTATCCATAAGCTCAGATTGCTCTTTCTGAAGCTTCAATTATGCCTCAAGCTCCTGGATCCGGCTGCCTTGGCGGGTTACTTGGCTTTCCAAAGCTGAATTGGCTTCAAGGGCCTCCGCTAAGTCATCGTTCTTCTTTTGGGTCTCAGCAGGAGCAGCCTCAAGCACAAAATTTTGTATCTCGCAAGCCTCCTTCCATTGACGGGCGGCAACGACATTTCGATTTTGCTCACCCCTAAGGGCGATCTCTGCATCCGTCTGTTTCCACTTGGTTGCACTGGCTGCTAAGCGATTATCCTTAGCCTCTTTTTTCGCAGTATCGATAGCTCTAGAAGCTTCACCTAGTTTCCCACCCATTGTACGCCATTCGCGTAAGATTTCCTGACTACAGGCCAAAGTGTTAGACAAGGAAAAAGATAAATCGGTATGAGGATCGTGGCGGGAACATTCACGTTCGTGCATCATTTCTGCAGGTGGCACACAGTATTTAAGAAAACTCATACAAGTTCCAGGGTCGGAAAACCGAGACCCATTGACAATGTCCCAAGGTGGTACAAACAGATGGTAGTCCTCCCCTAGATTCGCCTCTCCATAATAGCGTGAACTTGAAGTTTCAAGAGGAACATGGATCGAGGAGGACTGTTGAGGAGCAGCATGCGTCGAACCTCCTCCAACATCATGGACAGATGGTCCAAACTGGAAACTCTCTCCTGCACCCGTAGTCAAAGGTGAGGAAGTAGAAAAAAATTGAGGAGGAGATCGAGATGGGGATTCATGAATCCTGAAGCCCTCTTCGTTGACTTCGGGGTTATCATTCTGGAACCAGCAGCATTCCTAGACTAGAACAAATAGTCTAAGGACCCCTCCACATGTGATTCAGTGGGAGGGGTAGAAGGCTTGTCTTCCGTCTCCTTCTCTGGTGGAGGAGATGGCTGTTTCTCTACTGTTGGGGTTGGTGATGGTAATTTCTCCGACGTATCATCCCCAACAATCGACGGATCTGCGCAAGAAAATCACGTTTAAATCACGTCTTAAAGCAGTAAAAATTAGAAAATGAAGCACGTACCAGTCACCGTCTTCATGCGTTCCGCAAGGCTGGACTGCGGCTTCTTAGGACGACGTGTCCACTGTTTCTTAGTCGTCGGCTCATCCTTGGTGTCCGCAACACTCACACCCGCATCACTGGCCTAAGAAGACCCAAATGATCTCTTTTGTGCTAGCTCTGCCAACAGGTGCGAGACAGATGAAATTTCAGAAGCATCATCAAAGCTTTCTTCCTCTTGGGTTGAGGAATCGTCACTTTACGATAGAATGACGATTACCCTATCAGAGGTAAGCACATTAAGTGGAGGGGGATTCAAAACATACGCACCTGTTTCAAAGGTAGCGTCTGAAACAATCGGTTTCGCACGCACCTTCACCGAAAACAGGAAGTTGCCCTTAGACTTTTCAAGAACGGGTTTGTCACCCGCATCACGAATGCTCTTTCGCGTGCAACCCCTATCGTCAAACAAAGCGTTCAACATGGGTCCCGAACCTGTAGAGGAGACATAAAAGTCAATCATAAATCTCCAAGCAATGGATGAAAGAAAAGAAGAAAACTTACGATCATCCAAACCAATAAAAACGGGCTCCATATACAGAGATGGCCATAAACGGATCATACATGCCCACACAAGGGCCTCTTCAGGTAATGCCCGCATTGGTGTCGGCTCAGAGACGAGGATGCGGAACCATTCTTGACCCTCATACGAAGTCGTGACAATCTCTGGAAGTGCTTTGGTGATGGGGCGTCGGACCATAGTTTTGGGCACTACGTCCTCAGATATCCAGAAAAATTTTCTTCGCCAGTCCTTGGAGCCATTCTCAACTTCATAACCGATACTCTTGTCGGCTAACCCCTGGCACGTAAACCAACCATCACGGTTGGCTAGACGGTAGAACACAAGGAATCATTCGACGCGGGGTAACATTCCATGTGCATTACATACAAATTCGTAATGACGAATTCGCATGACGGCACGAGGATGCAACTGGGATAAGTGGATCCCGTATGCACTTAACACCTTCATGAAGAACTTCGTCATGGGAAAACGGAAATTTCCGTAGACAAAGAAGTCAGAATATACAGCCATTTTGCCAGGCGGTGGCAAGCTGGCTATAGAACCAGGAGAGGGAAACTCTGGCCCCACTCCGGTGGAATACCATACGTATCAATTAGCTTCTGATAGTAAGATTGATCCCATTGAACTTCCACCTCATCAGTCTCAGATTGAATAGTCGTCGTTACCAAAAGATTCGATGAAGTAAAAAGCGGTTATACGAAAAATTGAGTGGTTAAGACGAAGGTTCAGAAAGACAAAAGCAAGATGATAATCAGAAATCAAAGGCGATAAAACTTCGAAAGAAAGTTAACTTCCCCTATTTATAGTCATCGCAATTAATGCGATGGGATATGAACAGTGGAAAGAGAAAAAATCGCCTAATAGACAGTCGCCACGTCACGGGGGAAATTCGAAAAAGGGAAAAAGTTGTACAGTCGTATACAGTCAGCCGGCATACACGTCTTGTCACTTGCCCACACGTCTGCGAGTGGCAAACTTGTCCTTTTTCATGATTATCCATAACAAACAAAAGATATTTCTTAGCAACTTGCAGAATAAAAAACCCCCAAATACACATTAAGTCCAAAATTCACCCGCATAAAGTACTTCACACGGAAGAAACACTGGACTGGGGGGACTTATACAGGTAGGGTACCAAAAAGACCTAAATACACTTAAGTACTACCCGAGGGGTTAGCTGAGGGTCCCTTACAAAAAACCCACGGGACATATGGATCACCCGCCTATCCATCCCAAGAAGAAACATCCTCAGGGCATATGTGGAAGCATCCTGACATCCTCAGAAGTCATCCGCAAGACGGAGTACCCGTCAGCACAAAATGACCAGGAGGTAATATCTCGGGACAACTGTCGTTAATTAGTTACATTCTAGAAGATTTACCAAGATGCTTTATTGAGTAATACGTGATCTCTCGATCAATCAATGAAGGACACCTAGCAAGGCCGTTATAACAGTGCACATGGCCAGAGGTTATTTAGTAATCTATCGCATAAGGACGCGTGTCCAGGTTGTTATGCATGCATATGCAACGTATAACTGAACCTATCATATGAGGACACGTGTCCAGATGGTTACAAGAGCATCTTCTGAAAAGGACAGCTGGCCCAATCATCTTCTCACACCCTTTGGCTATAAATACCTTCTCAGTCACCATGAGGTATTCATATTCACTCCCACTGTACTCTCATTATACTTGGGTACTTTATCTTAGTCGGAATTATACTTATTCTCACGCTGGAGGGTGGTTACAGGAAGACCCCCCTCTTGTCCTTCCCGTAACGAGCTCACGGTGTTGGTTTTGCAGGTTCCGGTCATTGGACTTCAGGGAATTGAGCTTGTATCGTACTGGTTGTTATCCGTATTCTACTCTGTTGACTCATTGTATCTAAGACCCGTTAAGGGGAGTAGATCCGTGTTTCTTCATTAGGAACAGGATATCACAAGCCCATCAATTGAATATATGAAATTTGAGTATGCTCTTGAAGCTTATAAATCAAATTCAACAGTGAAAGTATAAAAGTACAGTAATATATGGTAGTAAGTTGTGTTGTTTCACAACTGTATAATGTTGAAAATTTTGGTGGTATGAGACGGTAATGCGGCCATATAAGGCTGCAAATTAGTAAATTATAGGCATATAGGGCTGGAAATACTGTAAACTTTTATACGTGTATTGATGCGCGGCAACAAGCGTGGGTAAAATACAGTCTCCCACAGCAAAGCACGTGGTAAACCCCATTTTATGAGACAACTAAATCAGCTAATCAACTTTATAGTCAAGCCTAGCCCGCTACATCTAATCAACTTTATTCGCGGGTTATAAAAACAAGTATATATTAATTTACAATATTCTTAAGCATTGTTGTTTATACCTAGTGCAAGTTGTGTTGTACCTTCATGTTCTTTAGTCTATATCTTCCACGTATCTACTATCCATTAGCATGTGTTACACCGAACTTCCTTTTAAGACAACTGCTTTATCATCACTCTCAATATCAACAATGCTTCACAGAGTCCCTCTATCTCTTTCTCTTCTCTCCTCATATTCTTCGTTTGCCGTTTGTGGCCTCGATCCCGCCTCTGATTCGTTGTTGTCGGGTTTTGTTTTGTGAATCCTAGGCAATGGCGATGCATTGACTGTTGTCGGGTTTCATTTTGGAGGGCCTCAATGTTAAGCAGTGTATTCGGAAAGTTGCAGATGGGCACTTCACGGCCGCTGTTAAAATTTTGTGCTCTTCCGGTGTTGCTCCTTCTAGTTATGCTACTATGAAAGCATTGCTGGATAAACATCTCATCTTGCCCCCACCTACCTTTCCGGGGAGTTCTCTCGAAGCCCCCTTTGGTTGTGGACATCGAAAGTATTCTTGGGTGCATTAAATCTTTCCCCAAAGGGACTTCTTGTGGGAGAGATGGGCTGCGCGCCCATCATATCATCGATGCCTTATGTAGGGAAGGATCAACGATAGTTGTGGGGTTAATTAAGGCTATTATGGACGTGGTTAATTTGTGGTTGGGGGGTATGACCCGATGCTTTGGAAGAGTTTTTGGCTTCTGCCCCTTTACCCCCGCTGCTTAAGCCCAGCAATGGGGTTAGGCCCTTTGGAGAAGGCTTGTATCTAAGGTGGTTATGAGGAGTGTTGGGAAAGATATGGCAAAATACCCTCGCGACTTTCAATTCAGGGTGGGGATCCCGAGAGGGACGGATATTGAGCTTCATAGCGCAAATAGGTGTCTAAATATGTTCCATTCTGATGGGTCATTAGCCTTGCTTACAATCTAGTTTTCTAATGCCATCAATTTGGTGGATAGGACGACCCTCCTGCAGGAGGTTAGTACTTGATGTCCATCTACCTCCCTATGGATCGATTTTCTATACGGGCAACCAACTAGGTTATATGTGGGGAACGATTGTATTTCATCAACTACTGGTGTTCAACAAGGGGATCCTTTGGGAACCCTCCAATTTGAGTTAGCTTTACAACCCCTTATTCATCGAGTACGAGATTGTTGCAAGCAACTTTTCCACGCATGTACTTAGATGATGGCACGGTTATAGGAGATACCATTGAAGTGGCTAAAGCCTTAGATATTATTAAGTCTGAGGGGCCATGTTTGGGGCTTGAGCTCAACATTAAAAAACATAAGTTTTTTGGCCGTCTTGCAATGGGGTAAAAACGAAAATAGGTTTGTTTCCTAGCGGGATTGAGAGGCCAAAGCTGGGTGTGAAACTACTTGGGGATGCGGTTAGCCGGGACGCCGGTTTTATTAGTAGCTTGGCCTTTAATAGAGCTTCAAACGCAGTGGACCTAATGAGATGTCTTACTCGTTTGCATGACCCTCAATGTGAGCTCCACTTGCTCTGCTCTTGTATGGTGGTTGCTAAATTGTTATTCGGTCTACGAACATACCATCCTATGTTTTTTAAGGATGTCGTCTCTATTTTGACAACGGGCTCCGGGAGGTGATCGATGAAAGACCTTGAGCCGGATCATAATACGTCATCAAATACGTGTAAGAATGATAAGAAACAGATCGAAAACGTTATGTTTACTATACGATGCTAAATGATGGAAACACGTAGCAAAGGGAGAAACACATATCAACTCCCATAAACATTCACTATATTTGTATAACATGAAAGTACTAGTGATTAGCAAATCTGCAAAAACTGTTACAAAATATGACAATAAGGACCTATTTATACAACTCCTATGTACCGTATAAGTTGAAGTCAACGTATAAGACTTATACGCTACATATAAGTCTTATACGTTGGACCAGACTTATACGCCCGTTACAACATTCTTATATTGACATTTCAGCCCCATATCAATACAATATTTAACAGTTTAGCTCGTATATCATTTGCAAGACCTAGCATTAGTCATAATACCAAAGAACTTATTTTTATAAGCCTTCCTCGCTTCTTCGAATGGCGGCCTTGTTGATCCTTGTTGAGAAGTTCGACGAGATACTTCGGTCGGCATATATTGAAACCAATTCGAGGATGCCTGAGTAATTCTCTTCTGTCGTTCAGCATTCAACTCAGCCTCAACTCTGTCTTGTTCATAACTAGCAGCTCTCCAATTGGTTTTCCAAGCCCATCCAGAATCTAACTTCTTGTCAAAACATAAATCCACAAATTTCTGGAATTGATTAGCTTGAGCCTTCACTTTAGGATCAGAACACTGTATCTTGTTCAAGTGTAGCACCTCTATGTCTTTCAACGAACAGTTCACCATCCACATCGGATCATACACACGAATCACATCATATCTCTTCTCACAGCGATCCAGGTAAATGCTTGCTTCACCTATTAACGCTAAGTAAGACCAACAAAGGAAATAAGGATGAAAATCTTGTTCCATTGGGTACAACGGTAAAACGCGTAGCGAATCTGGTCTTGAATATCTCAATGTTTGGATGAACTTACCTTCAGGGTTCTTCCTTGATTTATACATGAAAACTTTAGGAACCTGAGGTGTCAACTTCTTAAACCCACGTTTAGCCTCATTCACCATGAATTCCCATATCACTTTCACATGTCCACTCTTTGGCTTGTAGAGTAAGTCATAGTGCATACAAATATCATAAACATCGAACCATGGCAAATACTTCATCTCCATCAAACTATTGAAGTATTGCACTCCAAATAGTCTTCACATCGCAATAATTCAAATCTTGCTCAAGTAAGCAATACTAATACACTTTCCCAGTGCAACATCCTTTTCCTTCTTTTTATAGTACTTCACCGGGTTTAAGTAAACTTGTTTCGCCTCAGAAACTCGATCCGGAAACCAACCTTTCTTTTCATCCTTGTTGACTTTATTTGGTTGTTCATAAGGATTTGGTTCCATCTCTATTTCTTCGTTAAACACATCATCAAATGCATCAAATTCTTCATTTACACCAACATATTTGACTGATTCAGGTTTCTCATCAAATTCCACGTCTTGATTTAACCCAGTCTTCATTAATACTTTCCTCAGCCATATCTTTCTCAAAATCAAACGTTAGATCATCAATGGATACGTCTAACATCTTTGTTAGTTTCATATCGATCAACTGTAATCCCACCTTCTTCCACCTCTTCAACCATATTTGATATTCTGAACTTAGAAGGATCAAGATCTTCTAACTCTTTCAATGATTTATCAGTCAAAGTATCTTTAGTTTCAGGCTCCTGTTGTGGTTCATTAGTTTGAACATCACCACTAACAGAGTCAAACTGCTTTTCAGACTTACCAGATATAGCACCAGCACCACCTTGAGGAGTATCATCATCATCTAAATCAGTTTAATCATCATCTGAACCATCAAAGTCTATTTTTTATTCATCTTCTTTATCTTCTTCGTCCTTTTCTTCCTCAACAACCTTGGTCTCATCAACAATAGCCTCAGAAAGTACTACTATTATCTCCACCACAAATTCATCAACTTGCATAACAATGTCACTAGATCCCTAGCCTGCGCAACATCATCATCAGCAAAGATAGGATCTTAAATTTTAGATTTGCCTTTTTCAATTGCCTTATCATTATCACACTCCATATGAAATAAGCTTTCAGCAACACCAATATCCCCACCATATACTCTTTCAAATACTGTGTCACCAGCTTCAACTCTATCAACTTCAGAATTTAGTCGAATCCCAAGCTTCTTCTCAATTATTATAAAATACTTCATATGTATAACCAATAAATCATAAAATAACTTTCTTTTTCTTTCACTTGCATCCAAACGCTTCTTGATATCCACATTCTCAACCCTCAATCAGGCATTCTCCTCAGTCAAACTTATACTCCTGGCTTCTTGATTATCGACTTTATCTTTCAACAAATCAAAATCAACCCTTGTTGGTTCATCCAATTGTAAGTACACATAAGAAAAACTTCCAAATGATTGTTGTGATGCTTTAGGATAAGTTTTTGGAGTTTCCTTGTGAACAGGTTCTCATATTCTACATTTTTATCAACTTTTGCAGGTTCAGGAGTCTTTTCAACATTTATCTCCTAATTTTTATCAACCCCAACATCCACATCCTATGGTTCGTCAACCAAACACATATCAATTTTAGACCTTTTAACCAAATGCTTTACACGTTTCTTTTTCGGTTTGCATGAATCGGGAACATAAGTAGCATCTGCATCAAGCTTCTTCTTTGACCGCCTTTCCTTCTTTAATTCAAGCATTGCTCGTGGATCAGCCAAAATGCTTTTGTTATTTTCAGGGTTTGACTCAGTTTTCTCTTTAGATTGATCAGTAGTTGGTTCAAATACAGGTTGTTGTTGTGGAGCATGAGCAGGAGGTGTTATAGGCTCAGCTTTAACAGTTCGCTTTTGTTTCTTTCTGGCCTTTTGTGACCCCTCAGCTTCATCAACCTCGGCTTTCACAAAGCACCGACTTCCACCAATTGGAACAAACCTTTGCAAAAGTGCATTCTTGTTTTCCCGATCCGAATCACTACCATATTTCCTCCACTTGCTATCAACATGTGAAACATAGTCAGGATCTCGTAAATGCCCAAATAAAGCACGAAATACAGGTATCTCCTCCTCTTACTTTTTCATGTATGATTTCATTTTAGCACATCCATTCACCGACATGTGTGCCAACTTCATTTCTACACCATGAAAGACCTTGTTCTGAATCATATATATCATCATATACGTGTAGAACGATATGATATAGATCGATAATATTGTGTTTACTATACTATATCATATTGCGGAATCATATAATAAAGGAATTGATAACACATTTACTCATAATCATCATTAGATTGATATAACATTCAAAGTACAAACTGATGAACTCTATTTGATTAGATTACGAAAAAAAAACACTTACAAAATGACAATGTTAAGAACTATTTATACAACACCCTATGGTCCGCATAAGTCTCCTGGCGTATAAGACGTATTTGCCGCGTATAAGTATTATACGCTGTTTAGACTTATACAGGTCTTAACAGTTTACTAATATTGACAATTTTAGCCCTTTAACAATATAATAATGACATATTAAGCCCATAAGACCTAGAATTAGACAATAATGCTCTAACAAACTCCCCTTGGATATTGCTAGGTCTTTACATCTTCAGTCAATACCAATAATCCTCTTACGATACCCCTTTCTTGCCTTTTCAAATGATGGTGTTGTCGATCCTTGTTGTGATGTTGGACGAGAAACTCCAATCGGCATAAATTGAAATCTATTCCACGATGCTTGAGTAACTGGATCCTGACGATCAGCTTCCATCTCAGCTTCAACTTTTTCTTGTTCATCACTTACAGCTCTATAGTTTGTTTCCCAAGCCCTTCCAGAATGTATCTTCTTATCAAAACATAAATCCACAACTTTCTGGAACTGATTGGCTTGAGTCTTGACTTTATCATCAGTGCATTGGCTCTTGTTCAAATGTAATACCTCTATGTCTTTCAACGAACAGTTCACCAACCACATCGGATCATACATTCGAATCAAATAATACTCTTCTTCTCCAAGATCCAAGTAAATGCTTGCTTCACCTGTCAACGCTAAGTAGGACCAACAAAGGAAATAAGGATGAAAATCATGTTCCATTGGGTACAACGGTATCACGCGTAGCTAATCTGGTCTAGTATATCACAATGTTCTAACCAACTCACCTTCACGTTTCTTTCGATTCCTTGACATAAAACTTTAGGAACCTGAGGTGTCCACTTCTTGAATCCTCGTTTCGCCTCATTCACCAAAAACTCCCAAATCTCATTCACAGGTCCACTTTTAGGCTTGTAAAGTAAGTCATAATGCTTACATATGTCATAAACATCAAACCATGGCAATGACTTCAACTCCATCAAACTATTGAAGTATTGAACTCCAAATATTCTTTGAATCCCAATCTTTCGAATCTTGCTCAAATAAGCAATACTGATACATTTCCCCATTGCAACATCCTTTTGAGTTTTCTAGTAGTACTTCACCAGGTTTAAGTAAACTTGTTTAGGCTCAGCACCTCGATCTGGAAACCAACCTTTCATTTCATCCTTACTGACTTTCTTTGGTTGCTCATAAGGATTTGGTTCCATCTCGATTTCCTCATCAAATGAACCAAACTCTTCATTTTCACTATCATATTTGACTGCTTCAGGTCTATCAACAAATTCCACATCTCGATTCAACCAGTCTTCATTTATCTCTGGTTCAGGGATATCCTTTTCAAAATCAAATATCAGATCTTCAACATCTTCAACAGAAACATCCAACATTTTTGCCAACTTCTTCTTATCAACTGGAATCTCCCCCACCTCTAATTCATCCACCATGTTGGATACCCGAAAAATAGAAGTATTCAAATCTTATAACTTTTCCAGTGGCTTATCGGTAGGTGCACTTTTAGTTTAATATTCCTGTTGTGGTTCATTAGTCTGAACATTGCCACTAACAGAATCAAACTTCTTGTCAGACTTACCAGAAATAGCACGTGCACCTCCTTGAGGAGTATCATATCATCTAGATCACCGGAGTCATCTTCTGAATTCTCAAAGTCAACTTTTTCCTCATCTTCTTTCTCTTCTTCCTCATCCTCTTGATTTTCTTCAACAATAGGATCAACATGTTGTTCAACAGGTACACCACCATTGGATCACTAACAATCACATGTTCATTCATCTGTATTACCATATCACTAGAACCACCAGCCTACACAAAGGCATCAACTACATCATCAACAATGATAGGTTCTTCAATCTTAGACTTTCCCTTTTCAGCAGCTCTTTCACTATCATATTCAACACAAAAATTTGCTTCAGCAAACCCAATGTCATCGCCATATACTCTTTCAAAAATAGTTTCACTAACTTCAGCTCTGTCGACTTCATAATTAAGTCGAATTCCCAAATTCTTCTCTATGATAATGAAATACTTCATGTGTTCCACCAATAAATCATCATACATTTTCCTTTTCTTCTCACTTTAATCCAAATATTTCTTAATCTCCACATTCTCCATCCTCAAACAATCATTCTCTTCAGTCAAACTATTAATCTTGACTTCTTGATTCTCCAACTTATATTTCGACTCACTAAAATCAACTCTTGATGGTCCATCCACCTGTAAATAAACATCAGAAAAATTTCCAAAGGACTTTTACGATGCTTTAGGATAAGCCTTTTGAGACTTTTGTTGCGCAAGCTCTTCAACAATTGGAGTAGAACGTGAAATATACTTCTGAGTTGTTGGTGTTTTTATCAAATGATCAATGGCATCATCTAGATTCACATCAAATCTTGGAGTCTCTTCAGCTTCATTAACATCAGCCTTAGCAGGTTCAGGAGTCTTTTCAACATTAATAGCTGACTCCTCTGGTTCATCAACCAAGCATGAATCAATTACAGATCAACTAACCATATGCTTTACAACCTTCTTTTTCGGCTTACTAGTCTCTGGAACATACGTCTCATCTTTATCATCTTGATCAAACTTTTTCTTTCTCTGTCTCTCCTTTCTCAATTCATGCATAGCACGAGGATCAGCCACCAGTAGGCACAAACAATTGCATATGAACATTTTCGTTTTCTCGATCAAAATCACTACCATCATTCCTCCATTTGTTATCAAATGGTGCAACATATTCAGGATTGCGTAAATGCCCAAATAAAGTTCTAAACTTAGGTATTTCCTCATCATATTTCTTCATGTACGACTTGAGCTTAGCACATCCATTAACTGACATGTGTGCCAATTTCATCTCTTCGCCCATCTTGACAACACCAGGAAACTAATGATCAACAATCAGTTGTACAAACCCCGGATACATAAGCCACTTTTTGTCAAAGTAAATTTTCATGTGCTCAAATATAACTTTGGAGAATTTTAGGTTCAGGCATAAAGCAGTCAACATGCACATTTGGTAATCAAGAATCTTCTCATACCCACCTTTCATTTGTCCCAAACATTGAACAATTACGTGTACCATGAATTTGAATGGTCTAGACAATCCCGTCTTCAAATAAGTAACCCTATTCACCTCATTATGATAACCCATCCTATGCAACATCCCTTAACCATACGTTCATCAAAAGCAGTAGGATCAGTTGATTCATCATGTATTTCCATAACATCTCGTAACACTTGCTCGGAAATAATAATGTCTTTTTTCTATAACATAGACTTGATGCACTCCTCTTTCAACTTAGAATTTTTCCAGAATTCCTCAAAAATCTCCTTGATGATCATAGTGTTCGCGGTTATAGCCTATATAATCCTCGATCTTTTAAAGAACGGTAATATGACACGGAAATGTTCCATCTTGTTATCTGATCCATCCAAGAATGCACAAATGTTGTGATTAGCATCAAAATATTTTATCTTTACCACCTGCACACATAAACAAACAAACATCATGTTAGTAATTTTTTTTTATAAAAACTTATTAAAACTTGAAAAATTACTAAGTGTGCAATTCCGTATAAGTATAGTCATAAACGTGTAAGTATATATGAGCGTGTAAGTATTTTTGCAACGTATAACTTTGTTCACGTATAAGTTTTTTACAACGTGTAAGTTCAATAAATGGATACGTAATAGGATATATAAGATTGCAATGTGTAAGTCCAAATCATTAGAACGTACAAATTCTCAACGTGTAAGTTCAATAAACGGATAAGTGTAATGAACTTATACGCCATATAAGTCAATTAGACTTATACGCCATTTAAGTGTTCATAACAATTATGCGTTCATATCCCAATTCTAGGTCAAAATTGATTCGGACAAATTAGGCAATGAAAACTAAACAAACATGGACAAATAGGATCAGAATGATATCGATAACCATTTAAAAACAAAATCCACTTAGTTCAATGTTCAAAAATAGTTCAATTAAGTCCAAACAAGATCGGTACTGTTCATCGTCTTTAACCAAACCTAGATCCAGCAAATCAAACTGTAATTTTACCTTTAAAACTTCAAGTGGTGTGTCAATCAACCACAAGAAACAACTATGTCAGTTATACTATGAGTAAAGACAAGATATACGGACAGATGGACAATGTGTATGTTCGTTCAGTGAGAAATGTATAAGCATAAATGTCCAGATACAACGCATAAGTATGTATATATATTATGCACTTATACGTTGTATGAGTGTTTGACTTATACGCTGCATAAGTCATTACAACTTATACACCGTATAAGTTAACCACTTATACATTGAAACATTCAAACCACGTTTAAACTTGACAAATTTCACACATACGATCCCAGTCAAGTCCAAATTAATATCCTTGATGAATACTCTTGAAATTTTGACCACAATTTTGATTTCAACAATCATATTCACATTTTCGTACTTAATCAAGTCCAAATTAATGACCTTGATAAATTCACTTGAACTTTAAATCCCGATTTTGAAATTTTTTGACAAAATCAACCACTCGATTCAGATTATCGGATATCCAAACCCAATTAACCATTCATCAAAATCGAAAATAATACAGAAATGTAAAATCTTTTTGGTTTATAAACGAAAGTTGTAATTAAAACAAAACTATTTCAAGATAAACTATTTACAAATAGAAAGAAACATAGATAATAATGATAATAATGTTCTTGCGCGGCTGTTGTCTCTGATTTCACGTCCCAAAACCCTCCAATCATTATTAATAAATAGTGTTGTTGACAAAACCCCTAGCCTTAACCTCCAAGAAATATACCACGGGCCTTGTTAAAAATCTCAATTTATGTATATCTTATGGGCTTGCCCTTTATCAAATTTTATCTTTTTTTACTGGGCTTGAGTGAACATCACTTCATTATAACTTCAATTATTGATGCCTAGTTATACCTGTCACAAAAAACCCACGTAAATCAAATATATGCATTCATAACTAATGCAAATAATACTTTTGTTTTTATTCTTTTAACAATATCTATATTAAACTAAATAAGGTTAATATATTAAGATTAATATTCATAGTTGGTTTAAAGTTTAGTAAAAAAAATAATCCGTTTTAGTTCGTTTTCATTTGAAACCTTTAAACTTTAAATATGAGCCACATGAGTAATATTCAATAAAAGTGTAGCTCTAAAGTACTCAAAATAGTATGGAATATATAATAATAATAATAATAATAATAATAATAATATGGAATGTACTATCTTAGACCACAACAATGTACTATCAAAATAGTATGGAATGTATATTTTAGACCACAACAATGAACAATGTACTATCATTTTCCTTTTATGCTTCAAAACTCATTTTAAGTAGCATTTTCTATTGTTTTTGTGTTTTTACACATTTTTTAATGTTTTTGGAATTTATACATTTTCAAATGTTTTTTACTTTTATAATTTTACAAATGTTTTTGTATTTTTCCAAACCATTTCTTCCCCTAAAATAAAAAACCATTATATAAAAAAATATTTACAAAGAAATGTGACCTGGTGAATGGTTACTCAAAGGTCGGAATCCATAACCTCGGGATCACTCACTTTCCCACCTCCCATGTTCATAATACAGTTAAGCCCCAACAAATACAAAAATATGTTTTTATCAAAAGCTTTAGTAAAAAGATCAGCTTTTTGTTCGCCAGTGTGAATTTTGTAAACGGTGATCAACTTCTTTGAAAGTTTGTTTGACGGATCGAAATCACGCTATTTTTAATATACGATTCTTAATGGCGTAAATTACACTAAGAAAGGGGACAAACATTATGCAACACACACAAAGTTTCACTAATATTCATATAACAAGAAAGTACAAGTGATTTGCAAGAACTCTTTTTTAAGATATGACAAGATAAGCTCCTATTTATACTAATACTTTATAGGCCGTATAAGTTGGGTGTAAGACTTATACGCTATGTTTGACCAAACTTATACGCCACTAACAAAATTTAACAATAACAACTCGTTTAACTAGTCCAAGACCTAGCGATAGACAAAATGCTCTAACAGTCTCCCCCTTGAATATTGCTTGGTCTTGGTGTCTAAGCAGTAGACGTTTAAGCTTCAACAGACCCCCCCTCGGATATTGCTTGGACTAAAAAACTCGATCTTCAAGGCATCTCCCACTATCGTCTTGATAGTCTAACACACTCCTCCTTATGCTTCCATTTTTCGCCATGTATAACTGTTGAATTTTCTGAACTTTCGGATTTGACGGATATATCTTTTTCAACATCAACTTCATCATATGATTCCGTTTTCTTAACGATCCAATGATATAACTTTGAAGTTGATCTTTTCACATAAAATTTCAACTGTTCAAACCGTTTTCCTTCACAATCTTTCAAATCAACAATCTCAACAACTTTTGGTATCCTCGAAACATTCATCACAGTATCGTCTTTTCTTCTGAAGGCTTGTTTCAAAGAATCCTTTGGAATATTTGATTTGACGTTTCAGCCCGTATTTTTGGTTTATGAATTTTCAAATTTTTGTTTTTCTATTTTCATAACATCTTGGTTGCCCACATCTGATTTTGGAATGTGAACAAACTTAGAACTATTCTTGTACCAAGAAGATTTCTTAGTCCGTTTACGTTTGTCTCTTTGAACAAAGAAATCCTTATTGAGTTGATTTCGGTATTGGATTTTTTTCTTTCTCTCAGATGTTATACCATGAATGAATGCAACCTTATTAACATGCTCACACTTAACAATTTGTATATCTTGTTTAAGTGCAGCATTTTCGTCAATGTAATTGTTTATTTTTTCTAATTTTAATCAATCTTCTCCAAAAGTGCCTTTTCGCCCTTTTTAAGTTGATCATAAGCTTTCTTAACTCGTTCAAGCTCAGTTAGTAACAAGTCGGTGTGATTTTTTAACTTTTGTACTCCTCATATTTTTCACAAGATTTAGCTTCTTCGGCTTTATCTTCAACCTTGAACTCCAACAATGATTCCAAATCCAAATCTTCATCATATTTTGAATCACCATTATCATCGAATATTCGAGTGTTTTCAATTTCTGGTAATGACAGTTCTTCAGGTTTTACTCTCTTTTCAGCAATTTTATTTATCATTATTTTGAAAATACAATTCATGATTCTCTATCTTCTCGATGAACTGAGAGAGATTGTACGTGTTGGGGTCTGATTGAATTGATATAACAAATATACCCCAAACTTCAGGTGATGTCTCAACAAGTGTATCGACCAACCTATCAATGTATTTTAACTCTCGTTTCTCAATCCCGACATGTTTCATTTCACTCACAAGATCGCAATATCTTTTGATTAATCGATCAAATGATTCTCCATTTATTATATCAAACTTATCAAATTCTTTTTTTAAAACTTGTCTTCTATATCTTCTCAATGCTTCTTCAATGATAAACGAGCTTGAAAATCCCATTTTCTTTATAAATGCTCGTGAATCAAGAAAATTGAATTACTAGTTTATATATTTTGGCGGTGTATAATTTTTGACAAAAACTTAAACAGCGTATAACCCAACGTGTAACCTCTTATACGTATACCACCAATGTGTAACGCTTTATCCGATAGAACAAGTTTATACGGACATGATGCTAATGCAACCAAATAAGATCAGCAATGGCGGCTTGAGTTCTTGACTTAAACGATTACTAATAGCCGCGTAAGATTTCAATTAGCCGTATAATCAATACTTATGCGGTAACTCGAAACGTTCAATGTCAACTCAATCAGCCATCAAGTTTGACCAACTAAGTATATGCGGAGACCCGTAATCGTCAAAACTAATTCCTTCAGCCGTATATATTGAAAGTCCAATTATGCAGCTACAAACTTATAGGTTTGAATTACAAAGTTATGCGCAACAACTTGTAATAGTCAACCCAACCGTAACAATTTAACAACTTATACGCTAAAATCAATCAGCGTGTAAACCCACATATACGGCCTCTTTCAATCACATATGCAGCAAATGTAAACGAAAAAGTCAAACCAATTATCTGTCATAATGACCACCGTACACATCAAATTATCCAACCGCAACAGTTGACCAGGCACACTCAATCAACGTATAAGTCAATCCATCATATATGCGGCAATAAGTAACTGACAATCCACTCAGCCACAATAGGTACATGGCAAAAATCAATCTAGCCACAATATCAATCAAAACTCAGCCGTATATATTGAACCAATGTTAATATTTCAATCAATATACGGAGACTTGTAGGTGTGAATGTCAACTCCAAACTGCCGTGATGTTTGACCAGAACTTATGCGTATAGAAAACTTATGCGGCTACTAGTTCCCGTAAAATTCTTTCAATCAATGCGCGGCAGCTTGTACAGTCAACTTATGCAGCAACCATGTATATCACATCATCCTTATACGTCCACAAAAACTTATACGAAGGAAAATAGTCCTTGACTTATACGGATTTTAACACCAAACAAATGCGCTTGAATGGTTGTTCAAAATACAATTTCTTGAAATTGATTAACAACTTGAATTATATGAAATTACTCTGGCAGAAATTATCAATCGATGCAGACGAACATAAATCTGAGTTTTCGATTTTTAACCGTTAACGAGTGAGTAATTACAAAAATTGTGATCGGTATAAAACTTTGACTTTGTAATCTTGAAATATTCAAACCGAAACGAGTTGATGTGTTCAATCCAGTAGTAAACACGAACCTTATGCTTTGATACCAATTGAAAGTTAGTTTGACGGATCGAAATCACGTTATGTTTACTATATGATGCTTAATGGCGAAAACACTAAACGAAGGGATAAACACATAGCAACTCACACAAAGATTTGCTAATATTCATATAACAAGAAAGTACAAGTGATTTGCAAAAACTTTTTTTAAGATATGACAAGATATGCTCCTATTTATAGTAGTACTCTACAGGTCGTATAAGTTGGGTGTAAGACTTATACGCTACGTGTAAGTCTTATACGTTTGACCAAACTTATACGCCACTAACAATATTTAACTATAACAACTCGTTTTACTAATCCAAAACCTAGCGATAGACAAAATTCTCTAACATTCTTCTCTTAGCAATCACGGATGAAGTGATACCGTATGTCAATAAATTTGTTTTAGAGTGACTTACCGGGTTCTTAGTTATGGATATAGCAGCAGTGTTATCTACAAAAATAGGAGTAGTAAGAAATTTCAAACCGTGGTCGCGCATCTGTTGTTATATCCATAAAACCTGAGAACAACAACTAGAAGCAGCCACGTGCTCAGCTTCACAGGTAGATAGCAATATAGTCGTCTGCTTCTTACACTGCCATGTCACCAACCTGTTACCAAAGAATTGACAACTGGTTCTATGGTCAAAATCATAATATGTTCTCAGCTCAAATACACCATCTCGAGGATATCAAAGACCGACCCCTGGACACCCCTTTAGATACCGAAGTATCCGCTTCACTAACGATAAGTGAGAGACCTTAGGATTAGATTGATATCGGGCGCATAAACAAGTAGGATGCATGATGTCTGGCCTTGAAGCTGGGAGATACATGAGGGAACTGATCATGGAACAGTAGATTTTTTTGTCAACCTTCTCCCTGGTGGGATCAGGACCAATTCCATGATTAAGCGGGATAGGAGAGCTGATCGGCGCTAAGTCAGCCATATTGAATTCTCGAGGATATCTTTAACATATTTTGTCTAGTGAATAAAAATACCATCAGACATCTATTCGACTTGAAAACCCAAGAAAAACTTTAATTCTCCCATAGCGCTCATCTAAAACTTCGACTTCATAACTTCCTCAAATACTTTGCACAGAACATAGTTTGTCGACCAAAAATGATATCGTCAACGTAAACCTGGACTATCAGCAAATGACCATCTACTTCCTTCACGAAGAGTGTACAATCAACGGTGCCACGAACAAATCTATTGTTCAATAGGTGTTGAGACAACGTGTCATACCAAGCTCTCGGGTCTTGATGTAATATGTAAAGAGCTTTGTCGAGAAAGTACACCTTGTCTTTGTGAATCGAATCGACGAACCCCGGTGGTTGTCCCACATAGACTTCTTCACCCAATTTTCCGTTAAGGAAATAAGACTTTATATCTAACTGATAAACCTTGAATGCTTTCCAAGATGCAAATGCTAAGAAAATCATGATTTCTTCAAGTCTAGCAACGGGAGTATAGACTTCGTTGTAATCGATTCCTTCCCTTTGATTGAAACCAAGAACCACCAATCGAGCATCGTTTCTGAAAATTATACCATTCTTGTCCCTTTTTCACTTGAAAACCACTTGGTATTAATGCATCGCTTGTCGTCACTAATCAGGTAGATCAACAAGTTTCCATACCCCAAGCTTTTCAAATTGTAACAATTCTTCTTGCATCGCATTGACCCAACTTCCTTCTGTCAACGCTTGTTTGTAAATCTTCGGTGCAATTTTTGAAATAAAACATTTGAATGAGAACCGGTTTTGAAGAGGAGCAACTTGAGTATAGTAACAACTGAGACTCTGGTCGATTTGATTTCTAGTTCGTACTCCAGTATTAAGATCACCAATAATATTCTCTTTCGGGTGATATGATAATGTTCGAGGCATAACTTCATTTGGAACCACCATATCAGTTGGAAGATTCATGGCATTCTCTTCACTAACCATTTCATCCGAAATCACTTAATCAGAATTAGGTGTCGGTTGTACCAAGGACTCAATCACATCATCGTGATCCTCACCATCATCATCAAAGGAGGGTGTAGCCGGCATATAATCAGCAGGTTCATTAACATCAGGTGCCAGATCATCATTAAAGATTGGAACATCTTGTGTTGTATTTTCTTCATGAAAACCTTTACCCAAATATTGTTAAAATAACAGAGGGGCCATTTCATCAGTAATTTCCTCTTCAGGAAATGAGAAATAACTCCACAAGCTGTCATAGTCAAACATCCATGAATCGCCCTTTCATTGAATTGGAGTTGTATACCTTTGACAATCAACATGTTGCACTTGCACAATCCAGTTAATGCTAGGTAAGAATACACGTGATAATGGACTAGATAACCCACAAAGTATCCCTCCACAG
Organism: Bidens hawaiensis; assembly: GCF_021521415.1. NCBI lineage: Eukaryota > Viridiplantae > Streptophyta > Magnoliopsida > Asterales > Asteraceae > Bidens > Bidens hawaiensis. Next base: position 33,965 of record NW_027501433.1, on the reverse strand, counting down.
ACTTAGCACCAAATTTACCACTAGGATCAAGAACAGTATATTGTGATCCAAACGGCTCAAGCCACTTCAATTTCGGCTTTCATCGATTAGGCAACTTGAAACAAGTTTGACCAAACTTCTTTATCGTTAGAACACGGTTGAGAGTATAACAAGCCGAGGCAATTTCTTCTGACCAAAAGCTAACAGGTAGTTTCGAATTAGCCAACATAGCTCTTGCTGTTTCAATCAAAGTCCTATTATTTTGTTCAGCAACTCCATTTTGTTGTGGTGTGTACGGAGCACTAAATTCATGAAGAATACCACACTCATCATAGTATTGAAGCATTTTGGTTGCTCTTGAACTCGGTACCATTCTTGCTTCTGATTCTTCGGATCGGCAGATTATATAACATCTCAAGCTTCTTGAATAAGATCATAAAGTTGTCAAAGGTCTCATCTTTTGACTCAAGAAACATCACCCACGAGAAGCGTGAGTAATCATCAGTGACCACCAAATAGTAAAGTTCCCTGGTGATACTTTTAACATTCATGGGACAAAACAAATCCATATGTGCCCTCTTAAAAGGTAAGTTGATTGAATTAAGAGACTTCGTCTGGTGAGACTTCTTCTTTTGTTTACCCTTCTTACAACTCAAGCAATCGGTACTCAAATGAAAACCCTTGACGTTTACCCCTTCAACCAGTTGGTTGTGAACCAGATAGTTCATCTTGAGAACGTTGATGTGACCCATTCAACGATTCCATAACACAGAATCCTTTTCAGATTCCTTGGTGGCAAAACACTGAACAGTGCCTTGAGTTGATGATGCAACACTCATATTAAGAACATAAAGATCATTCTTCCTTGGTGCTTCCACTAATACCCATCATCTGGTATTTTGTATCCAGGCTTCAGAATCAAACAATCTTGACTTGTTAAGTGAGTTGAAAAGCCTTTGTCACAAATTTGGGAGATACTCAGCAAGTTATTCTTCAACTCAGTAATGTAGTTCACATTCTCGAACATCACCTTCCCGTTAGATTAGATACCCTCACCAACAATCTGTCCTCCTTGATTTCCCGCAAACCCCACATATCCTCCTCGAATAGATTTAACATTCTTTAGCAAATGAAGATTTCATGTCATGTGTCAAGAGGGACCACTATCCATAATCCAACGTGAGTCATTGGATCTTGAAAGCCCCTACAAAAGTAAGCGATTAGTGAAACAAGGAAACCCAAGCCTTCTTGGTCTTGGGTTGTTTCAATTTCTCATAGAAACAAACATCAAAAATATCATCCTCATAATCAGTTAGTGATTCAACCGATGAGCATGATTTAAACGAATTAGAATTAGAAGGCTCAGATTTTAAAGACGCAACTCCTTTGTCTTTCTCAATTTTAGAAGACTCAACTTCATTTTCAGTGGTTGAATTAACAGGATTATCTTTGATTTTACCATTAACCACCCAGTTTTGTCCAGCAGAACTTGTTTCTTATAAAAACCAGCATTTTTCTTAACGTTTGAAAACTCACCGACTTCAAAAATCTTTTTGACAAGTTCTTTCTCCACACCCCTTTTTTAAATCATAATGGGTGGAGATGTCGGTCTCACAAATGGAACTTTCACATGTGGTTTTTTGTTCACCACATTCCTATTCTCTTGAGATTGAGAGAATTGTTTTGCGCATTAGTAGAACAAATGTCCTTCCACATGGCAACAAAAACATTTCTCCTACCAACAAATTTGTTAACAAGATGAACTTGATTCACTTTTCTCTCTCTCTCTCTCTCTCTCTCTCTCTCTTTCAGCCTTGAGTCTGTAAAACTCATTATTAGATTACATTCTAAAGATGGCCTCTTTTTCTTCCTCAAAGGTCTCACCTTTAACAAAAGCAATCTTTTGAAAACCAACATTCGGTTTTATAGATTATTTATTTCCCACTTTGAACCCAATTCCTTTTCTTTTGTAGTAAAAACTGGTTTTAGCAAATTTAAAGTTCTGATTACCAGTTTTAGTACATGATTGGGTTTCAGATCTGGTTTAAACATCTTGATTACCAGATTTATCACTAGTTTGAGTTTCATATTTTATCTCAGAAAACACATATTCAGCAACTTTCTTACCCGCTTCGCTCTCACATTCAGAGTTGTTGAAAGACTTAACAGGTTGCTCATCACATGAAAGTGATGATGAAATATCATGAAGTGGAGAACCAATCACCACATTCATCGCCTTAAGAAACCCTTCAGGTTCTTTTGGAACATAAGAGCTCCAAATTGGTGGCGGTACAACATGATATTTCGGATCATCCTTATTGTCCTTTGAGATATCAACATAATGCTTTGGGACAATGTGATCAAGAACATATGATGAGGCAGAATAGCTTTTAAGTTTAGTGTTAACTCTTTCAGTTTCAAAATTAATTAATTGAAGTTCCTTTTTAAGTTCCGCTTTCTCATCAACATGTCTATTAATAGCAATTTGTTTATATTAAATGTGTGCGTTAGCATAGAATTGTTTTCTCATCTTGTAGGATTTTCACCCACAAGATTTTCTCACATTTTTGAAGCTTGTAATAAGCTTCTTAATACTCTTATAATCAAGAAAAACATTATTGTAGTCGGTTTTTAATGAACCAAATATAAAATCCTTTTCAACACATGACTCACAAACATGTTTTTGAGTTGAAAATGTTACTTGCCCAGCCATTCAAGCATGATGAATAAACTCTTCTTAAACATATTCAATACTTAATTCATTAACTGTCGCTGGAACTCCTTCAACTGGCACAGTTTCATCACTCATTTCTTCAATCTTTGCAGCTACATGAACTTCATTAGTTGCCACAATCTCATTTTATTCATCATCAATTCCAAAGTCAATCTTACCATGAGGCATTTCCTCACCATTGAACCGACCTGCAAATTTTCAAACACATCAAGTGGTAAAAATGATTTAAAGAATTCATTTGGAATCGAATCAAAACTATTAGAAGATTATGTCCCCTCAGGATCACTTGTCATCTCCGCAATGTTGTTCTTTTGTTGATCATCACACTTAGTCTTGTCAGCATCAGTCAAATAAGCAACAATATATTCGATGTCCACATCTTTCTTAGCTTCACTTTCATTTAAAACACATACCTCAGCAACATTTGATCGATCACCTCAGCAACATTTAAAACACATACCTCACTTTCAATGTCCACATCTTTTCCAGCTTTCAATCACCTCAGCAACATTTGATCGATGAACAATAGAATTCCAGTTGAAACCCTGATGTAGTTATGCATGACATGCTTTTTATAACGATGCTTCATTCTTCTTCGATGATTGAGCTGGTGTAGGAGAAATTTGATGATATATGGCTTGCCGGTTGTAATCTTTACCAATAGGATTAGGACTAGCATCTCCAACTTCTGGATTAGTACATTCTCTCTTGAAATGACATTTTCCTTGCATCGAAAACATTGGACGTTTGACTTGTCAAATCCGAGTTTTGAAGTTGTCCCATCAAGGCAGTTCTTAGCAGCAATTTCTCTGAATCTTTGAGCTATACTAGCAACACTCACCATACACCAACGAATATCTAGCATCTCCATTTCTTCAGTATTAATCTGATCATAATCCTTTTTTTTCATGTTGTAATTACAAATACGCCAAGCAATCAAACACTCATATGACTCTAGAACTAAACACATAAATGTCATATGTTCTTGAAAATTTTCAACAGTCAGTCCATTGTTGTTCTTGATATTAACAGCTATGTTGCATTGAACAACATCAGATGATGGACTTGTGGGCTTTGGAGATTGATCAGGAGCAGAATTGGTAGAATTAGTTCCAGTGTAAGTGCTTGTGTAGTGTGGTATGTTAGGAGGTTGATACTGAGTTGTTTGAGAACTACTACCACAAGTGACAAAACCAGTTTGAATCTTCGGGCTAGGAGCAATCACAAATTGTGATGAATTAAAGTATAACCAGATGTCTTGAGTTAGTGATGTATTCTTCATCTTTTATTTCTTGCGGATCTCAAGTTCATGTGCTTCCAACTTTTCAATGAATTGGGTTAAAGTCTATTTTGCATAAGCAATTGGGTTGGATTGTTGAATCATAATGAAAGTTTCCCAATCATCAAATAAAGAATCAGCAAGCTTGTCAATGTATTCAAACTCTTCTATTCCCAATCTCTTCATCTCATTCACAAGATGATTGTAACACCCCGTAACCGCAGCGGAAACGTACACGGGATGCAACAGACACATCTGATATCAACAGCATTGTTTATAAAGAAAACACCACTACATTACTTTAAAAGTATTACATTGTTCTGAGTTTCATAACCATCTAAGCGTTATCACATAAGTATTACCGATAGTACATTAACATATTTAATGCAAAATATAGATCTCTAGACTTCCACAAAATAGCACACAGCATCGAACACATATCACTCATTCCGACTTGAGTGTACCTAGAAAGCATGTAAAGAAAACGGGTCAACTACGAATAGTTGGTGAGTTTCACTAATTTAAATAAACCACGACAAATCGTTATAAAAATCATGAATAAGTGATGTAATTATACTGAGTTCACGAGTAAAAACTCTATTAACCCCAAAACATTTAGATTAACCTCCGGGAACTCTGTTACCCCAGAATACTTCCAATAACCTCTGGGAACTCAGTTACCCCAGAAACACATTTAATAACCTCTGGGAACTCTGTTACCCCAGAAACCCATTTAATAACCTCTGGGAACTCGGTTACCCCAGAACACTGTTTCGGGCCTTACAATATTAGCAACTTAGTTAATTACCATCTTAATACATTCCCGTACGATTTCCGTACAATAAATATTATATAAATACATTCATTTCCATGCGATTAGCATGTACTTAAACACTTTGATAGAAACATGCTTTCCGCCCCGGGAAAATATTTAAAACAGTTCAGTAAAAAGGGGCTCGTGAAAACTCACCTTCTTGTAAGCAAGATGTACTACGGTGCACAGCTACTGGTACAGATCTGTAATACGATCCCCAAATCGTTACTACACAATTTCTATCAATATAACTTAAATTCGTGTTAACCGGTACGTCCGGGGACATTGTTAACCCAGTACCGTACACGATCCGGGGACCATGTTAACCCCGATACACTACTCAGGACTTAGATTGTGATTTCACGTAGAGTTCTTTAGTCAAAACTACCGATAGTTTGTTTTCTCGTTTTGCGTGCCTAGCACGGTTATTCGTCTTTATGTTTTCAAAAAATGAGTTTGACCACAAAAGTCCCGAAAATAGTCATTATTGATATTTTCATTAAAGTGATGAAATTAGAGCTCGGTTAGACACCCCGTTTGGCCGCGGGGCCCGTTTCCGCCTTTAATACACCGGAAACGGTTAAATCGGGTAAAATTACCCAAATCATCCGAATTATTTTCGGATGATTTATTTTTACTTGATTAACTTAGTTTCATGAAAATAGTCCATTTTTAAGGTTTTTATGCACCAGTCAGCTCGCTTAGGCGAGCTTCGCCGGTTTACCCGTTTTAGGCTTTAAAAGTTTGTTTTTAAGTTCCAATTAGCACAAATAAATATCCGTTTAGTCTTGGACCTTGAAATTTTGTACAAACCATATATTGACAGTAAGGAATTTTATAAAATTTTTCCAGAATTAATTTTTATATCTAAATTTTATTTAACCATTTTTAAACGTCATTTAAACACCAAATATGTCGAAAATACCAAACGACCTTCGAAAAATCCCAAATTTTTCTGGGATGACCCCTGTCAACCACATAGTTCCCTGTAATTCTTCCAGAACTAAAAACTTATTTTTCATGCCATTTTTACCAAAACCGAGCTAGAAATCCCTAGAACTCGTTTTACCGAAAAGCCTACTTAGACTTCTCCAATGAACCTGAAATTTTGTGTGTGACTTTTATATGTTATAAAAAGCTTATCTTTAATTTTCCAGAATTTTTCATGATGATTAGTTATTTTTCACAATTTTTGGCCAAAATCGAGCATTAAATTCACCAAATATTCATCCTTTATCCAAAAATTACCAAAAATTCACAGATCTCATATTTCCATGTGTAGATCATCTCTGTGAAATTTCATGACCCAACTCTAAGCCTACCACAATCTGTCCAAAATAACTAAATCACACGAAAACCGAACTATCTTGTGTTTTCTAGCGTTAGATCGCAAAGATCTTGGTTTCTAGCCTTTGCTAGCCACTAGATACAACACTTACAAGCACATCAACACCACACCAAGCAAGTTATACCCACAATCAAGCCATTTCTTTCATGGTTTCGATTAAAACATCAAAACAAAGATTTTGACCGTAAAAATTCGTTTTTGACTCTTTTAAGTACTTTCTTGGACCAAGATCCTTTGTATAACTTGTATACATCCCTTGATCACACGAGAATCGGTTTCATCCATTTTTCATTTGAAACCTCATTTTCTCAAGATTATGGAATTACAACTAAGAATCAAACATTGAAATCATGTTTTTACCTTATGATCTTGCTTAAAAAAACTTAGGTTTTGGATGGATGATGAAGAGGTTGAGAGGATTTGGAGAGAAAGTTTGTGGAAAAAAGAAAAATGGATGTGTGTGTGTGACTAGCATGGACCGATCGGTCCATGTTAAGTGGGTGGGGGGGCCCACATCTCCAACCACGGCCACACATTTGGATTACGCCATCCGGATAATGTTGTGGATAATCTGGTTCAGTTCGTTTCTCGGTTAAACGTTTAATTCCGCTCAAAACGAGACCAAAACGGTCGTTTTTCGGCTTAAAATTAAAATTTATATAAAACTGATTTAAAAACTTAAACCATGACGTTTATTGACTTAACACATCGTATTGTCGGTAATTGTGCATCTTTTTCGGCTTGATCGATCGTCTCTTGCTTGGTTTGATGTTAAAGGTTTCGTTTATCGTACCGACGTACTAATAAATCGAAATCCTTTTTCTGTGCTATAATTCACTTATCCCGAAGCTTTAATACTTCGTAAACATCACTAAACATTATATATTTTGTCTATAATGTAATTCCCGATTCGTTCGGGTTTCAATAACCGTTCATCGATTAATCGTAATTCCGATACGACTAGTTGTTCATTCGAGTATAATTCGTACTGTGAATCTTATATAGTCGTATAAACACATTATAATTCATATACTCAGTATTGAATAACACGTAATTAGTATATTCCGGCTAGGGTATACCTGAATTTGCCGAAATCGTTACATTCTCCCCCCGTTATAAAAATTTCGTCCTCGAAATTTTACGCGTCAACTACTTCCTTTTGAGGAAATAGGTGGGGGTATTTCTTCTGAAATTCGTCCTTTCGTTCCCATGTATATTCTGGGCCTCGTTGCGAATTCCATCTAACTTTGACTAACGAGATCTTATTGTGTCTAAGTTGATTGATTTTCCCATCTACTATTTCTATGGGCTCCTCTACAATGTTGAGCTTATCATTTATTTGGACACCCTCTAAAGGTAACACCGATGTCTCATCCGACAGACACCTTTTCAAGTTTGACACGTGAAACACGTTGTGAACTGCACTCAGTTCATCAGGCAGCTCTAATCGGTATGCTACAGGACCGATTTTTGCAATAATGTCGAATGGTCCAATATATCTAGGGGCTAACTTCCCCGCCTTTCCAAATCTAACCACACCCTTCCACGGTGATACTTTCAAATACACTTTATCACCTTTCTCGAATGATAACGGTTTTCTACGGGTATCGGCATAACTCTTCTGCCGATCCCGTGCGGCCTTCAGATTGTTCTTAATTTCGAGAATTTTGCTGGTCGTTTCCTGGACCAGATCTGATCTAATAACCTGTGTGTCGCCCACTTCAGTCCAGCAGAGTGGTGATCGACACTTTCGTCCATATAATGCTTCATACGGTGCTGCTTTTATACTGCTATGGTAACTGTTATTATAGGAAAATTCAACGAGCGGGAGATGTTGATCCCAATTTCCCTTAAAATCCAGTACGCATGCACGAAGCAAATCCTCCAGGGTTTGAATGGTCCTCTCAGACTGACCGTCGGTCTGAGGGTGGTAGGCTGTGCTCAAATTAATACGCGTTCCCAGCGCTTCTTGCACAGCTTGCCAAAGCTTGGAGGTGAAATGGCTATCCCGATCAGAGATGATTGAGATGGGTATCCCATGACGGGACACAATTTCATTTATATAAATCTGCGCAAGTCTCTCAGTGTTATAATTATTTCTAATCGGGATAAAATGTGCCGATTTGGTTAATCGATCCACGACTACCCAAATTGCATCATGTCCTCGGGACGTCTTGGGGAGATGTGTCACAAAATCCATCGTGATCTGCTCCCATTTCCATTCGGGAATTTCCGGTTGTTGTAACATTCCCGAAGGTTTCTGGTGCTCCGCCTTAACCCTCGCACACGTCGTACACTTGCCGACGTATGTGGCTATTTCCTTTTTCATACCCGGCCACCAGTAGAACTCCTTCACATCCTGGTACATCTTATCCGATCCCGGATGTATGGAATATTTCGATTTATGGGCTTCGTCCATGATTAATTCACGAAGGTCATGGAGGGTCGGGATCCAAATCCGATTTTTGAAATAGAGAATTTCGTCCACGCGCTGTTCGAAATTCTTCTCGTTACCGTAAAGTCCCTCTTTTTCCAATTGTTCCTCTTTCAACGCCTCGCGTTGAGCGACTCGAATCAAACCCGAAAGGTTCGACTGGACTATCATCCCCAGCCCTCGCACTCGCAATGGCTTAACCCGATCCTTCCAACTCAAGGCATCGGCTACGACGTTAGCCTTGCCGGGGTGATAACGGATGTCACAGTCATAGTCGCTTAATAATTCGACCCATCTTCATTGTCTCATATTCAGTTCTTTCTGATCGAATATGTGTTGCAAAATTTTATGATCGGTGAAGATGGTGCACTTTGTACCGTAGAGATAATGTCTCCAGATTTTAAGTGCGAAGATAACTGCTCCCAGTTCTAAGTCATGAGTAGTGTAATTTTTCTCGTGTACTTTTAACTGTCGGGAAGCATAGGCTATGACTTTATTATTCTGCATCAACACACATCCCAATCCTCTACGGGATGCGTCACAATACACGACAAAACCATCGTCTCCGTCGGGGAGACTTAAGATCGGCGCTTGGCACAATCTTTGTTTTAGCGTTTGAAACGCCGCTTCCTGTTCTTCCCCCCAATCATACTTTCGATCCTTTTGAGTCAGGAGGGTTAAAGGTTGGGCGATGCTGGAAAAGTTTTCTATAAATCGACGATAGTATCCAGCTAAGCCTAAGAATTGGCGAATTTCCTTTGGCGATTTAGGCGCTTGCCAACTCTTAACTGCTTCAACTTTACTTGAATCAACGTGTATTCCTTGATGGTTTATGACGTGACCAAGGAATTGCACTTCTTGTAACCAGAAGTTACACTTGGAGAATTTTGCATACAACTTCTCCTGATTTAGAAGTTCTAGAATTAATCTTAAGTGTTGCTCGTGCTCTCCTTTACTCCTCGAGTAAATCAAAATATCGTCAATAAACACGATGACAAATTTATCGAGGTAGGTTTACACACTCGATTCATGAGATCCATGAATACAGCTGGCGCATTTGTTAGCCCAAAAGGCATAACTAAGAACTCGTAATGACCGTAGCGAGTCCGGAATGCGGTTTTTGGGATATCCTCCTCCTGAATTCTAACCTGATGGTATCCCGATCTAAGATCTATTTTTGAGAAGTAGCTCGCACCTTGTAGTTGGTCGAACAGATCATCGATTCGGGGGAGAGGATACCTATTTTTGATTGTCAACTTGTTCAACTCCCTGTAATCAATGCACATTCTAAGGCTCCCGTCCTTCTTTTTCACGAATAGTACCGGTGCACCCCACGGGGAATAACTAGGACAAATAAATCCTTTATCCAACAATTCTTGCAACTGGTTGGATAATTCTTGCATCTCGGATGGTGCAAGTCGGTAAGGTGCCTTAGCAACACGGCCAGCTTGAGGTAACAGATCGATTCTGAATTCGACCTGTCGGGTTGGCGGTAATCCAGGAAGTTCCTCTGGGAAAACTTGTGGAAATTCGCGTACCACGGGAATATCGTCCACCCGTTTTTCCTCAGAATCAGTGGCCGTCAGGCTTGCTAGATACGCCACACATCCCTGACATATATATTTTAACACCTTGAGGTGGGATATAAATGGTACCATGGTGCCGGATTTTTCTCCTTGCACTAATACCTCCTCGTCATCCGACACCCGGATCTTGACGATTTTCTTTTCACAGTTTATTTCTACCCTGTTACGTGCTAACCAGTCCATTCCCACTATCACGTCAAAACTACCCAGTTCTACCGGTAACAAGTCAATCAGAAAGGATTGTTCGTTCAGAATAAAAGGGCAATTCCGAACTATCTGATTAACTATCATGGTTTTACCATTAGCGACTTCTACGATGTAAGGTTCTATGGTTTCACCAATAGGAAGGTTTGCTATCGAAAGGAATCTAACGGAGACAAAACTTCTATCGGCGCCTGTATCAAATAATACAGAAGCGTAATGATCAGAGACGAGGAATGTACCTGTCACTACGCTGGGTCCTGGCGTGCCTCGTTCGCCCCCATCACGAATGCTCGTCCTCGCGCCGGATTGGACGACGATGCCTGACCCGCGGGTTGCCGCCCATTTCCTCCCTGGTTCAGTTTCGGACAATGTCTTTTGAAGTGATCCGTGCTGCCGCATTCATAGCAAGCACGGCTGGTGGTCACCATTTGGTTTCCTTGCGGGTTCTGCTGTCGGGCTGGTTGAGTCTTAAATGGTTGCGCACGGATAGGTTGTGGTTGTCGGTTCAGGTTGTTCAGATTTGTCTTACAATTTGGTGCGTAGTGTCCAATCCTGCCACACCGGTGGCACACCACCTCTTTGCACACGCCACCATGGTGGTAACCACATTTCCCACACTTAGGAAACATTCCCCTCTGCGGTTCTTGCCTTCCGCCCGAACTAGTCATGGCGTAGTTCTGGGCAGTGGGTCTAGCACGTTTACCTTGCTGCTTTTCCTGGGTCCTATGGTCATGTGAACTCCGCTTTCCTCCCGCGGACTCTCCCGCCACCTTCAGTGACCCGCTCCTTACGAAATCGTACGTTACGATACCCGCTTGCGTCACCGCACCCTCATATGTCTGGTGTCCCCCAGAATTGACTATACTCCTTACAACTGGAGTTAGTCCCCAAATATAACGCTCCACCCTCTTCGACTCCGGGGTGACCAACCATGGTACCAATCGCGCCAACTCATTAAACCGGTTCGTATAACCCAAGTGGTCCGCCCCCTGCATCTCCAGATTCCACAATTCATTTTCTAATTTCTGCAATTCGTTTCTCGGGCAGAAATGTTCCAATACAAGAGCCTTGAGCTCTGTCCAGGTCATGCGGTTTGTCGTCGCCAGACCGCGAGTCTGCACTATGGTGTTCCACCATGTCAAGGCATGGTCCGTGAATGTGCAGGCAGCATACTTAACAACACAATCCTCGGGGCAGTTGCTGATATTCACCACGGATTCTATTTTCTCGATCCATTTAACTAATCCATTTGGTCCTTCAGACCCGCTAAACTCTAGAGGTTTGCACAACATAAAGTCCTTGATCGAACATCCCCTGAATGTACGAATCGGTTCAGTACGGTTTGTCTCTACCGTAGGTATAGGGCCATTACTATCAGTAACGACCACCCTAGGCGGTGCGTCATTACTCGGAATCGTGTTTTCATTCTGCGGAGGATTAGTATTTCGTTCCCCGTCATTATTGGTAGTCGTTTGATTGCTCGGAGGGGTTGGATTGGTCGAGTTGTTAATACTGGCGGCGATGCGCGATACTATATCTGGTATCGCCGCCTCCAACTGGCGAGCAATCAGACGGCTCACGTCCACTTCCGACAATTGGGCTGAACGTTTTGGTGCCATTCTACACAACATCAAGAAAATATATATAATTAATACAAATTCCAATCATAAAACACAACAAACATTCCATTCATTAATAAACGTTAGTACATATTACACAAACATCCGTTCATATTACTTTCCTGTCACTATTACATTAGATAAGTTTTCCTACATAGGGCCTATGTCGGCATCATCTCGACATAACCCGCAACGGGTCAGTGCTTGAATGATACCCAAAAGTATCTATACTGATATGCCCCAAAAGAGACCCACCCTAAGGGCCAGTGGTTGTGTTATAACTAAACAAGATTCACTCCATGTTAGCATCACCACTAACTGCTTACACAGAGTATCAAAAAAAAATGGTCCCTGTCTAACCCCAACCCAAAACCAACTAAACACGGTGGTAAACCAACCCCACCAACATCGCCACCAACACCACCAACACGGCCATCATAACCCGAACCCGCATCTCCATCCGGCCAAGCATCCATTGGGAGTATGAGCACTCCCTCTTCAGCTGGGCAATCGCATACTGATGGTCCAGTATGCAATCACCCAAGTACATCCTCCTCTGGACTCCCACCGTCAGGGCGGCGGAGTGCTCGTTCACCCTGTTCGGTGAGCGTTCGGAGCCAGACCGCCGAGTCCCGTTCCTGTCTCGGGAGACCCCACACAGGTGGAGTCGTAGGCTCGGGCCGGGAGCTGGAGGACTCGCCCCTGCGAGTAGCAGGTCTGGGTGGGGGCGAGATAGGTCGGACAGGTGGGATACTGATCCGCGCCGTGAGGCGGGGTCCGAATCCGGGGGGTGCAGGAGCGACCTGTGGTGCGGGTGGGGTCGGGGATCTGGCAATCCTAGCTGGGGAGGACTGGCCGGAACTCCTAAGGCTAGCCTCGGAAGGCTCTGTGCTAGATGCTACGAGTGGGCTCCCGGAGTCCCCGGAGCTGACCTCCTCCGGGTCCTCCTTAATCGACAAACTGGGGGTTCCTGACATTTTACCTGCACACAAATTAACAAACATATAGTTCTTTCCATAGTGTAAATCATAATCAAATTAATATACACTTACTTATACAACTTGACCACATAACAATATTATCACATATTTGCACGTATGTTGCCAATTTTACCTATTAAAATCCCCCGTGACTTTCCCTGAATTCCCTCGTGCAGACAAGTCTGTTATTATGTTCCGGACCATAATAACCCACTTATCCATCCAAGTTCATCCCGATATCGTCACAATATATATTATTAGTTGATATTCAGATCCTATAATACTTGAGCTACTGGTTATATTTTAGGTATCTTTTAAAGACATCCTAATTCTTTATAACCAATGGCTCTGATACCAAGTTCTGTAACACCCCGTAACCGTAGCAGAAACGTACACGGGATGCAACAGACACATCTGATATCAACAACATTGTTTATAAAGAAAACACTACTACATTACTTTAAAAGTATTACATTGTTCTGAGTTTCATAACCATCTAAGCGTTATCACATAAGTATTACCGATAGTACATTAACATATTTAATGCAAAATATAGATCTCTAGACTTCCACAAAATAGCACACAGCATCGAACACATATCACTCATTCCGACTTGAGTGTACCTAGAAAGCATGTAAAGAAAACGGGTCAACTACGAATAGTTCGTGAGTTTCATTAATTTAAATAAACCACGACAAATCGTTATAAAAATCATGAATAAGTGATGTAATTATACTGAGTTCACGAGTGAAAACTCTATTAACCCCAAAACATTTAGATTAACCTCCGGGAACTCTGTTACCCCAGAATACTTCCAATAACCTCTGGGAACTCAGTTACCCCAGAAACACATTTAATAACCTCTGGGAACTCTGTTACCCCAGAAACCCATTTAATAACCTCTGGGAACTCGGTTACCCCAGAACACTGTTTCGGGCCTTACAATATTAGCAACTTAGTTAATTACCATCTTAATACATTCCCGTACGATTTCCGTACAATAAATATTATATAAATACATTCATTTCCATGCGATTAGCATGTACTTAAACACTTTGATAGAAACATGCTTTCCGCCCCGGGAAAATATTTAAAACAGTTCAGTAAAAAGGGGCTCGTGAAAACTCACCTTCTTGTGAGCAAGATGTACTACGGTGCACAGCTACTGGTACAGATCTGTAATACGATCCCCAAATCGTTACTACACAATTTCTATCAATATAACTTAAATTCGTGTTAACCGGTACGTCCGGGGACATTGTTAACCCAGTACCGTACACGATCCGGGGACCATGTTAACCCCGATACACTACTCAGGACTTAGATTGTGATATCACTTAGAGTTCTTTAGTCAAAACTACCGATAGTTTGTTTTCTCGTTTTGCGTGCCTAGCACGGTTATTCGTCTTTATGTTTTCAAAAAATGAGTTTGACCACATACGTCCCGAAAATAGTCATTATTGATATTTTCATTAAAGTGGTTAAATTAGAGCTCGGTTAGACACCCCGTTTGGCCGCAGGGCCCGTTTCCGCCTTTAATACACCGAAAACGGTTAAATCGGGTAAAATTACCCAAATCATCCGAATTATTTTCGGATGATTTATTTTTACTTGATTAACTTAGTTTCATGAAAATAGTCCATTTTTAAGGTTTTTATGCACCAGTCAGCTCGCTTAGGCGAGCTTCGCCGGTTTACCCGTTTTAAGCTTTAAAAGTTTGTTTTTAAGTTCCAATTAGCACAAATAAATATCCGTTTAGTCTTGGACCTTGAAATTTAGTACAAACCATATTTTGACAGTAAGGAATTTTATAAAATTTTTCGAGAATTAATTTTTTATATCTAAGATTTATTTAACCATTTTTAAACGTCATGTAAACACCAAATATGTCGAAAATACCAAACGACCTTCGAAAAATCCCAAATTTTTCTGGGATGACCCTTGTCACCCACATAGTTCCCTGTAATTCTTCCAGAACTAAAAACTTATTTTTCATGCCATTTTTACCAAAACCGAGCTAGAAATCCCTAGAACTCGTTTTACCGAAAAGCCTACTTAGACTTCTCCAATGAACCTGAAATTTTGTGTGTGACTTTTATATGTTACAAAAAGCTTATCTTAAATTTTCCAGAATTTTTCATGATGTTTAGCTATTTTTCACCATTTTTGGCCAAAACCGAGCATTAAATTCACCAAATATTCATCCTTTATCCAAAAATTACCAAAAATTCACAGATCTCATATTTCCATGTGTAGATCATCTCTGTGAAATTTCATGACCCAACTCTAAGCCTACCACAATCTGTCCAAAATAACTAAATCACACGAAAACCGAACTATCTTGTGTTTTCTAGCGTTAGATCGCAAAGATCTTGGTTTCTAGCCTTTGCTAGCCACTAGATACAACTCTTACAAGCACATCAACACCACACCAAGCAAGTTATACCCACAATCAAGCCATTTCTTTCATGGTTTCGATTAAAACATCAAAACAAAGATTTTGACTGTAAAAATTCGTTTTTGACTCTTTTAAGTACTTTCTTGGACCAAGATCCTTTGTATAACTTGTATACATCCCTTGATCACACGAGAATCGGTTTCATCTCGGGTTTTCACCCATTTTTCATTTGAAACCTCATTTTCTCAAGATTATGGAATTACAACTAAGAATCAAACATTGAAATCATGTTTTTACCTTATGATCTTGCTTAAAAAAACTTAGGTTTTGGATGGATGATGAAGAGGTTGAGAGGATTTGGAGAGAAAGTTTGTGGAAAAAAGAAAAATGGATGTGTGTGTGTGACTAGCATGGACCGATCGATCCATGTTAAGTGGGTGGGGGGGCCCACATCTCCAACCATGGCCACACATTTGGATTACGCAATCCGGATAATGTTGTGGATAATCTGGTTCAGTTCGTTTCTCGGTTAAACGTTTAATTCCGCTCAAAACGAGACCAAAACGGTCGTTTTTCGGCTTAAAATTAAAATTTATATAAAACTGATTTAAAAACTTTAAAAACTTAAACCATGACGTTTATTGACTTAACACATCGTATTGTCGGTAATTGTGCATCTTTTTCGGCTTGATCGATCGTCTCTTGCTTGGTTTGATGTTAAAGGTTTCGTTTATCGTACCGACGTACTAATAAATCGAAATCCTTTTTCTGTGCTATAATTCACTTATCCCGAAGCTTTAATACTTCGTAAACATCACTAAACATTATATATTTTGTCTATAATGTAATTCCCGATTCGTTCGGGTTTCAATAACCGTTCATCGATTAATCGTAATTCCGATACGACTAGTTGTTCATTCGAGTATAATTCGTACTGTGAATCTTATATAGTCGTATAAACACATTATAATTCATATACTCAGTATTGAATAACACGTAATTAGTATATTCCGGCTAGGGTATACCTGAATTTGCCGAAATCGTTACAATGATGGTATCTCACAATCAATTGAGGAATAGATTCACCTTTGACCATGGTAAATATGTCAAACTCTTTCTTCAACAGAGCCATCTTAGATTTTCTCATGTCGGGATTTCCTCTGTCTTTATTCAGCAACGCTTCCCAGATTGAGTGACATGATTCATTATGTTGGAACAATTGGAAAATCTCAGACTTGATCAATTGTTGAAACAAATTCATCATCTTCCTCTCACGAAGAAATATTGCTTTGTCAGCCTCAGGGATTTGAGATAGTCGGTGACTAGTGCCATTCACATTTCGTGGAATGATGTATTCCACCTCAACAGGTTCGCAAGCACCATAATTCACAGCTTGAACATAGTTCTCGAATTTTTCAGCCCAACTTGGATAATCTTCCATCCTCAAGTCAGCGTGTATGTTTATACCAACGTGTAAGGATATTAAACCGTATAAGATTCATGGGCATATAAGTGTTAATACTTATACGTTGTATCAGTCACTGAGACTTATACGCCATATATGTCTAAACACTTATGCATTCATAAATCCAATCTTGGTCAAAAGCAATTCATCAAATCCAGAAACTAATTGATAATCCATAATGGATAATAGGATTCGAAACATTATCGATTATGTTTTGTCGGTCCTGATTATCTCACTCAATCACACTCGTAACCCACACAAACGTGTCGACAAGAAAGTTACGAAATGCTACTTTTGTGAAAGAACGATGAATATCAAAGGCGGAATCAATGATACTCAAATGATTATTGACTAGGACACAAAGGTAAACAAACACACAAATAAACTCAAAATATTTCCATTTATATTGTGAAATATACAAAGAAAATCAATTAGGGTTTCTAGGTGGTATGTTTGTATTTGCGGCAGCTTTTTCCGTACAAGAATATTCTTTCTAGGAAGAGACAGCCGTCAAATCACAAATATTCACTCAGTTCTCTCTCGTGTCTCTTTCATAGGCGTGCCCTAGAGTTTCGTTTATAAACACACCTGACATTCTTTCTAGAAACCCTATTAAATGATATTAAACATATTCAAACATATTACAAAAGTTACTAAGTGCAAAACAGGTATTTGAGTAAGCTTGGAAGCTTTTGTCTTTGTCGAGTAGACTTGGTAACCATTAAGTTTTCTCGGAAACAGTTCCCCGAGTAAGCTTTACTTAGAATATTTTCCTTAAAAATTTTTTATCAAGCAGACTTTAATCTTCTAATTTATACCAAACTTTGCTCGATATATACCCTACGAGCAAATTTGTTCTTCAGAGATCCCTTCGACCTTTTGTTACTTAACTTATTTGAACAAATCCAAGTGTGCTGCTGACTCTGTAGCTTGCTCGAGGTTGAACCTTGCTCATTGGAAGTCCTTATAGTAAAATCTTTATTAACTTCATTCAAGTTTGCTTGGACCACTGTTTATTATCAATCATTGCTCGATCCACCAAAATACTTGGTTTTTAGCTTAGTATAGTCAAGAGTTTGCTCTGAAACAAACCTTGCTCGACTTGAAGAACAACCTTTCAAGATGAAGTGTAGTTTGCTCAAACTAACACTTAGAAGACTTCAAAAAAATAACTTTGCTCGGAAAGCAAAATACCTTGCTTGACTAAGTTTAGGCTTGCTCGGATGATTTAGGGTGCTCGATTTCCATACTTAGCCATTTTCTGAAGAGGTTAAGAAGATTCCAATCTTCCTTAGTCATTTTCTCATCCCAAAAATCTCCCCCTGGATTGCACACACTCAGCTGCACCAACACACCTATTGGTTACATACACTTTTCAAAATACACATCAATTTTTCAAAAAGAAAATTATATAACTTAATGAAATATTTACATTTGAAAAATTCTGTCTCAAGGACAATACAAAATAAATTTAATAGAAAGATAAAAATGTATTCATCTTTAGGAGAATACACATCAAATTTTCAAAAAGTAAATTACATAACTTAATGAAATATTTACATATTAAAAATTTTGTCTCAAGGACATTACAAAACAAATTTAGCAGAAAGATAAAAATGTCTTCATCTTCTAGAGCTTCTAGCATCTCTCTTTCTGTCAAATGCAACTGCAGCAGCCTTCTCTTTGAACAAATAGATCTCCCTTTGGTGTGGATGTTGAGGTGAAAGATTCCATCTGGTTACTCTTCTAAATCCTCCAAATGAAGAAATTCCAAATCTGTGTCGTGCTCAATGACGCCCAAGGCAAGTCCATAAGAATTTCTTAAAATGAAAGATTGGTCTTTTGGTTCAAAGACAATCTTAGAGATCCTTCCATTCTTCTAAACTTCATAGTTTGTCCTAGTCATCTGCTGCGTCATTCTTATGCACTCTCTCACGTTGGCAAGAGGATTTGAATATCTTGTTGTCTGTTTGTAGCCTCAATCTTCATTATGTTATTCATTTTCCTCAGCCTTTTGGTTCTTTAAAAGTTTGAGAGTTCCATATTCCTCTTTTTGTTCAGCAAAGGAAACCCTTTCCTGGATTGGTCTTTCAAATATTTGGAAAGCTCATTCCTTTTTTATCTGACAAACATTTGTGTGTCTTGATTGTGATATAGGTTCATCCTTTCCATCTTCTCCAATTTTTCCTTTTTGAAATCCTGAAAATCATCTGTGAATAAAATGTGCCTCAAAGCACCACTTGACATTATTACTTTAATTATTTTTGTTCTTGCATCAAGGTACATCTTCTTTGGTAGCTCCACATCAGTTGGTGGCCTTTGTTGTCGTTGAAGTGTAGATCTGGTAGTTGGTATTGGGACACTTACAGTGGAGACCCTTGGAGTATATTTCTTTTTGGGTACTGGTCTTCTCACATGCCCAGACTGTTCATACATATTCATAACTTGATCTTTTGTCATCATCACCAGCTTAAGATAAACCCCCCTTTCTTTGGCAAGAGTTGTAATCATTTCCATAACTTCTTTATCAAAAGGCTCAGATGGGGTTGATCTTTGTGTCTGGATAGCCCCCCCCCCCCCCATGGTCCACACTGGAATGATAACAATCTTCTCTGCTCTTCCTCCAATCTCATCTAGTTCTCCTTCTCAGTATAAAATAGTTCCTTTAATTGGCCCTTTCCAAGATTATCAAACACACTCTCAGCAATTCCCTTGCTCATCATCAAGCACTTTAAAGTTTTAATTCTATTTTCATCTTCCCAAGGCAACAAGTTTACCTTTACAACTGGTTCTTCCTTCACTATAACTAAAGGAGGAGTCTGAGTGGGCTTTGACTTGTCTTTCTTTTCTTCATTGAATTTTCCCACCTCGGACTCATAAAGAGGGATAATTTTTCATTGATGCTCATATTCTTTGTTTTCTCCCCCTCTCCTCTAGCTATCATCAATCTATCCAACAGATCTACCTTCTCATCTTCCCATGTCTTCTTTTCCTTCTCAGCCAAGGTCATAAATCTGGATTTTCTTTTGCTAGCAATTGACTCAAAATGAATTTTCTTAGGGATTCTTTTGAATTGTTCTTCAACATGTTTCTTGCTCATTTTCTCAACATCTTCTATGGAAACACCATGGTCAATCAAGAACTTGCATTTGCCACCATATTTGCTATATAGATTTTCAATTTTGTCTTTCTGATCAGCAGCTTTCTTCTTCATTCTCTCCCACTCTTCGATCTATATTTTTTCTTTTGTTGAATTGTAGACACTCTCTAGTTCCTAAAACCTCATATGACTCAATTATTTTTCTGAGAAACCATGAAGTCTCAGATAGGCTAGGAACCTTTGAGTATCTTTATTTTTTCTTTCCCTGATTTTCTTCAAATACCTTACCTTTTCTTCAAACAAAATATCCAATTCTTCATCAGTCATAACAGCTAAAGTTTCAAATTTTTATCCATGATGCATTAGACTAATGACTTTGGGATCTTCTTTCTTGGCATCATCCAGCATATTTTGTATATTCTCTCTGTGAACATCAATCATGTTCATATGAGGAGAATCATTCCATTCATCCTCTATGTCAGATAAATCAATTAATGCATAAATTTTAGGTTCATCTTCCATATGCTCAATAGTCTTAACAGCTTGGAAAGGTACAGCCTTTATGGGACTTTTCCTTTTCTTGGGCAAAGATTCCTCAAGAATCTTATTTTTTCCTTGCCTCTTCCTCCTCCTCGTATATTTTTTAGCATATTTATTTCGGTAATCAGCATCCCAGCTCTTCTCATTTTTTTTATATCATCAATCACCTATTGATTTCATAATTTAGTGGCCTTCTAAACCATCTTCTTTTGAAGAGTTTTGCCATCATGAATGTCAGAAACCAACTGCCTATCAGACTTCTCATTTTCAGGCTTATTAGCAGTGGCAGTAGGAATAGATTGTTCATGCCCATGAGATTTTATTTCAGCTTCTAAGAATTTGGGTTGCTAAAATTGATATATTACAATAGCAAGTGAGTTGTTAACATCCTCCTGTTCAATCTCCCCAATTCCTTCATCAAGGTTCTTCTTCAATTCAATTTCCTCCATCATTATTCTTGCTATTCAAGTTCTTTATCAGTTAGATATCTTTTATTCATTTCCTTTTGTAACCACTCACCAACAATCTTATCATGCCTTTTGATAGCCTCCTCAGCTACTTCATTAACAAATAAGACCTCATCACTTGATTGGATCTTTTTCATCATTAAAGGCTATAGCTCGTCTTCATTTTCTGCTACTTGCTTTTCCCTTCATCCTTCTTCTCTCCTCATCAGCACTTGCAGGTTTTGATGGACCTACTTCCCTCACCATAATTGGTTCATAAAGAAAGTTATTAATTTCATCAAACAATTCATTCAGCTAATCATCCACTATTTTCTCTTTCTCGTCCTCCTTATTTTCCACTACTAATAGAGATTCAGCATTATCAAATTCTCCATACATGATATCAAGATCAACTTTATCATTCACATCTTCGTCCACATAATTCAAATTCACATCATTTTCATTATTATTAACCTTCCTCTCATCTTCATTCATGTTATCATCCTCCTTATCAACAACCTCCTCCTCACCTTCATTTACTTTAATATTTTCAACTTTTTCATCCACCACCATGTCATCATTATTATTCACATCATAATTCTGGACAACTTCTTCTGAAACATCTGCCTCATAACCACCATAATCATTCCTCTCTTCCTCTTCATCCTCCTCCTCACTTCCATACGTATCATTCAAGAATTTTAAAATGTCAACATCAACCACATTCACATTGGCAACAGGTGAATTCTCCCCCTATTTTGGTGCAGCTGAGGTCTTCTCAACCTCACTGACTAGGTTTTTAACTTTGAGTAAAGCCTGTTCCAACTGCGATTCCAGTTCTGCATTCTTCTTCTTCAAATCCTCATTATCCCTCTTCAAGTTACAGTTTTCAATCAACACGTCCATGTGTCTATCAAACAGTCTCATGTTAGCATCAAGGGAAGGGGAGTTTACTGGTGAGATAGAAAATGGGTCAGGAATTTGGGTTTGGTTAGGTTCATGGGCTGGGATTTCTATGATGTTTTCACTAGTTGAGGGTAGTTGGTTTATGGTTTGTTTGTAGGAATATTTGGTTGTCAGATGCCTGGGAATGTGTTGGAGATTGGTATGGGGTATTTGGTTGGTTTATAAGGTGGGCTGGAATATATTCAAGTATATAAGGTTCATGTTCAGGTTGGTCATGTATGTGGGTTTGGGTTGGTGATTGGATTGGGCTATGTGTTTGGGTTGTTGGTGAAATTGGTAGGGATGGGATGTATAGGTGTTAGGTTTGGTAGTGAGGTGGTGATGGGTTTTGGGGTGAGGTTTGTGGTGTAGGGAATAGGGCTGTCAAAGGTTGATGTCTCCCCCTGAGCTTGATCTACTACATTGGTTGCCACAGCATGTATAACTTCATCCACATTCTCCATATCTTCCTGAACAACATCTTGGTCAACATTATTATCTCCTCCTCCATCATCATCATCATTATCTGAAGAATCATCATCATCACTCTCATCTTTATCAGAAGTCACTCTTGGTGACTCTGGCACCTCCATGATCTCCATATTATTGTCAACTAGCAATGAGAATATATCATATTCAATTTCGGGATTAAAATTACTTGTTGCCCCCAACCTTGCAATTCTTCTGTATACATTTGGATATTTTAAGACATGTGTTGTGCCCAAGGTTGGTAGATCAGGGAAAAGAATATTAAAGATTATTTGTAGAAATCTTGGATAGACCAAGAATGTGTTATCCCTTCTCTTCCTTAGATTACTCACCAGCCCCTCAAATATCAGTCCAAGTACCCCTCCTTGCTGTGAAACCTTGTATGATTTGGTGAGTTAGAAATAAATACAAGATGGGAAGCATGACGTTCTTCAATTTCCCTTCATGTACGTCTCCTTGATACCCCATTGTCTCTTGGAAAATCCTCAACAATCTTTGGGTAGTAAGTGTATAGGAGCACCCACATCATCATGTAACTGGAGACTGACCCTTATCAAATTCCCCATGATTTCTATTTCATGCCCAACCACGGTGTCTTCAATCTGTCTCCCATTTACATCGTCCTCCAACTTGGTTGAGTTCCAGAACTCCAATTGGTGGTTTATGTAAATAATGGAACTTTCTGTGAACGATAAGTGAAGATTTCATCTCAGCAGCCATCTAATCATCAGCTCTACATGCATGTTCTCCTCTGTAAGTTGGATAAAGGCACACATGTTGTGTTTCTTCTTGAACGGATACGTCATATCTGCACAATCACAGACAAGGACACATTCAAAGAAACAATTAGTCATTAAAGTTCATAGGTTTATCATGTAAAAAGTTATATTTGAAGAAGAAAAGAAATATAGTCTTTAAGAACCTGTTCTTCGACATATTAATAACCTACACAGAAAACAGAGATGTCCGTAAACATGAAATTGAAGCCCTAAACCCATATAATGAGTTTCAGAAATCATTCAATTGAAGCTTACCGAGTCGGCTTAAGTTGGATGACAAATTTAGGTTAGGAATTTTGTTTAACGTTGAGATTCTGGGTAATGAGCAAATCGCCAATAATGCAAGAGAGAAAGAGGGGAAAAGGTGAAATGCAAAATTTTGTAAGTCCCCCTTTTATAGTGTACTCAGTGCATATTTTATATCGGGTTTTAAATGATTTTTTTCATTTAGTGAGAGAATACTGCCAAAAAGCCAATTTTAAATAATCTGACACAAAGCTTGCTCGATAAAGTATACTCTCAAAAGTTTGCTCGTTCCCAAAGTGTGCTCAGGTATTTAAAGTAATCAAAAATAAACAAAGTGGATATAATGCAGCTTACTCGAATATACAAGATTGCTCGAGAAATAAATCACAAGTTAAATAATCAAGTATAATTTATCAAATAGGCAACCTTACTCGACTTCTATAAAGATCCCAAAATAGAAACTTATAAATATTTCTAATTGCCAACCTTACTCGAATACCTTATAAACATGAAGTTTACTCGATTTCACTTAGAAAATATCGAGTAATAACATATTTCAGAAATATTCACCCAAGTTTACTCGAAAACAGAGTTTACTCGACAACACTTTAAAAGTTCAAAGTATGCTTGAGAAGACTTGTTATAATTAATACAAGTATGCCCGAAGCATAAAGTGTACTTGTGGAGTAAAGATTGCTCGAAAGCATTTAAAATTTGCAAGTATGCTTGGAGAAACACTTGAACTATTGTAGGAATAAACAAGTGTGCTCAAAGCATGAAGTTTGCTCGAGAAATGAAGTTTGCTCGAAAACACTTGCAATTTCAAAGAAAGTATTCAGACATATTCAATAAACAATTAAATCAATATTTACCAAGTATGCTTGACACATTTACAATGTTTACTCGATAGAGCTAAACATTGACTAAATAGTGAAGTTTACTTGGAAAACATTCATATCATTCTAAGTGCAAAATCATAAAGTATGCTAGAAAAACACAGATTCCAAGTAAGAACACTTAAGTATACTCGAACCACATATTTATAGCATATTCAGACATGTATCACATATATCAAGTGTACTCTAATGAAATGCCCTTCTAAAAGATCAAGTGTACTTGAAAATACATAATCATCAATGTGTACTCGAAAATACATGAACTATTTTTCAAAGCAAATAAATAAAAAGTATGCTCGAATATGTTAAAAACTTCAAATAATAGCAATTAAGTTTACTCGAAGGTTTGAAAACATCAAAGTGAAATTACATATGTAGACATATTTATGGTAAAATGCAACACTTTTTGACATAAAACTTTTCATCAAACATTTTTCTCAATAAATTTCAGAGTTTAAGAGCAAATGGTGTATTATGAGATAAAATTTCAGTTATATCCTTCTAAATATTTTTCTCTATTTTGAAAAGATCTCAACATGGGATCATATTGATTAAGTCACCTTTCAATACTTCATTCTCAACATTATTATGATAAATCAGGCAGGTTAATAGTAGGTCTAGACCTAGCATGAATTTCATTACATATTGGTGATATGCTTAAAGTTCAATTAGTTGGATAATACAAAAATGGATAACACTTATTGCACTATGATGTCTCATATCTCTTCTCAAAGCTTATTTGGCTTTCCCCATATCACCCGAATTGACATCAACCCCCAGATAAATATTTTTATGACAGAACACATAAATTTTCTTTATTGATTTTTCTTTTCAAAATTTTCAAATATATAGAGGTTGAACGTTGGACTTACATGCCACCAATACGGACAAACAGGCCTTTCATTCAAGGTATCAATTGACTAATATTGATGCCCCACCTTTGTAGTTCTATAGTTAACCCTCATGTTTGCATTTCTTTCAAAACTTGTGAACATATATCAACTTTTGGTTGATGTTAAAATTTTTCTCACATGTGTTTTTTGTCATATACATAAGATGTATCATTTTTGGTGACCAAATACCAACAGGCTCGTGTATGACTGGGTAATCACTTTTCTGCCTATCATTCGGAGAGATTTATCTTGAAACATTCATATTCAACAATGTATCTCCACATTAAGCTTAGCATTTTCATTATGTTTATTTCACCTCAGCTTTTACACATCATGGAAAGCAACAATACATATTAATGACTGCACTAATAGCCTTTTTAGCCTATTAATTTCATATGATTGGTATAAAAAATCAATCTACTATAATTTCCCAAAGGTTGGACCTATTTTCATTGAAAACCTTTTAAGCTTCTGCAAAGCTTGAACTGGATAATCTTATCATATCTCAGCACCATCAACTTGCTCAGTTTATCAAAAATGATTTTCTTGGAAAAACTTCTTTTGCGTAATATTCATTTGAGCATACAAGTTTATCACAAAACACACTTTTGACTCAAGCAATTTGCAACATATTTATAAAATAATCAGAAAATGAGTGTTATGCATTAAATCAATCAGATCAACATAATGTTCAATTAAGATTAACTATGCATAAGCACTTCATCATTCCATATCATTCAACATTTTCAAAATATCAGATAAGCATACAGATTTATCATTTCAAATCACATGTAGACACACTTAACATCAACAATTACATAAATCAAACCTAAGCATTATAGACACCTAAGTTACACATATTGTCATTCAAAGCACATAGCAATTAACAATCACATAATCATGCACATAAACACAACTTTCACTCGCAAGACGTTATCAAAAATTAATCACTTAGCACATTGAGCACATGGCATTAATCAAAATTCGTCAGAGTTGATCATTCCTAATGCTTTCAGGAGAAAGTGAAATCTAGTTTTATCTAGTGGCTTGATGAATAAATCTGCCAAGTTGTCACTAGTACCAACTCTTTTCACTCAATAAGACCTTTCTCACTTCAATCTCTAATGAAATGGTGTCTGATTTCAATGTCGTTGGTCTTGGAATGTTGGAATGGGTTTTTAACCATGAACAGAACAGCAATATTATCAATAAGAATATGAGTGTTCAAGTAATTCAAACCATAATCCAGCAGTTGATTTTGAATCCAAAGGACTTGTGCACAGCAGGAAGAAGCAACAATATCCTCGGCTTCAGCAGTGGAATTTGACAGCCATAGTTGTTTGCCATGACACTAGTATGTCTCCCAAAACATGACATCCACCAGATGTAGACTTCCTACTCATGTTGCAGCCATCATAGTCACTATCAGTGTAAGCAAGTAGATCAAAGGCATGGTTCTTAGGATACCATATCCCCAAATCAGGTTTTCCTTTCAAGTATCTAAAGATCCTCTTGACGGCAATCATATGAGACACTTTTGGACATGATTGGAATCTTGCACACGCACATACAACAAACATAATGTCTGGTCTTGAGGCAGTCAGTTACATTAGTGATCCAATCTTTGCTCTATATTCATGTTCATCAACAGGCTCTCCCTTTTCATCAACTGTCATCTTCTCATGTTTGTCCATTGGAGTAAAAACAGTCTTCAAGTCTTGACATTTGAACTTGTTCAAAATGTCTTGCACATACTTTGATTGGCAAATGAATATACCATCCTTCTTTTGTTGAACTTGCAATCCCAGAAAGAAATTCATTTCACCCATTGAGTTCACGCAGTATTTAGACTTCATCACTTCCTTAAACTCCAAACACATATTTTCATCAGTAGATCCAAAGATGATATCATCAACATAAACTTGAACCAGAAGTAAATCTCTTCCTCTTTTCTTGTAGAAGAGGCTCTTATCAATGGCTCCCCTTTGAAATCCATTAACAAGTAGGTGGTTTGAAACTAGTCTTTCTTTGTTCTTCATTACTTTCCTCATTCATCCCTTTTGTTTCTGAAAACCCATTTGGTGCATATTGCATCATAAATATCAAATGATATTTATGACATCCAATTGAAATACTCTGATCTTTCATTATTCTTCTTTGCCTTAGAACCATCATAAATATCAAATGATTTGTGTTATCTTCTCATTTGCTCATGATGTTTCCTCATCTTGGGGGTTATCTTTAGCAACAAAGGAATCTTGTTCTTTGGTTTATGTTTCCCATTCGTTTATTCTTTTAAGCTTTCACTACTTGAACTTTTGTCACTTGAATCACTCAATTCATCCCTATCCAATAGATCAACATCAAAGTCATCTTCTGAAACTTGCACACCAACAGAATTTTCAACCTTTGTTTCAACAGCCTTCATTAAATAATCACCATTTTCATCAACCTCAAACAACTTGTAATTACAACAAACTCCTTTCTATCATCAAACACCTCTCTAAATTGTTTAAGGTAAGCATTTCTCTTTTCTTTATCCACTTTCAATGAGTAATTATCATTAAAAGGTGGAGGAACAACCTTATACTTATCTTCTTCCATGATACTTTTCAATTACCATAAATATTTTCAGTTGACACCAAATTCTTTAGAAAGTCTACCTCAACTTGAAGTTGAGTATTTTTCAACTTCTCATCAAGATACATTTTCTTCAGTTCTTCAACTTCAGTAACATATCTTGACTGAATGATGTAACTGTCCATACAATCTTGTTCCAAACTTTTGATTTGATTGTTATAAGTCACTTCACTCATTTCACACACATTAATAATGCTTTGTTTCTTAAAGCATGCACTTTGCAAATTATCAATTTCCATTTTCAAAGAATCAATCATTTCAAGTAATTCAAGATTTATGAGATTTAAATGTACCTGAGATGAAGATGACTCTGCTTCATTCTCTATCTTTCTCTTTAAAGCTACATTGGCCTTTTCAATATCATCAACATGGTTGCTCCAATCAAATACACCTTCTTGCAGTGGTTGAGATAATGCAACATTCCCTTGATTTCTTGGTTGATTTGCATTGTTTCTGTTCTAATTAATAGGAGCTTGTGGAAGGACTTGTTGGTTTCTCTGAAATGGTTGCTTTTGTGGAATCACTTGTTAATAATTTTGCTGTTGAAAGTTGTTGTTTTTGTTAAACTGCCTTTGTTGGCCTTGATTCTGATTTTGGAATTGAAACTGATTTCTTTGTTGATTGTTGTTCTGAAATTGCCTTGGCTGATTACATTCTCTAGAAAAGTGTCCTGGCTTTTGAAAGTTATAACAGATTGCTTTTGATTTGTCGAAGCCTATTCTGTTATTTGGACCAGAAACCAAAGACCTTCCAGTTCTATTGTATAGCCTTTTACTTCTCAAGGCTAACATTGCAGCCTGCCACTTAAAATCCCTATCTTCTAAATCATCAGCATCAATTTGTTCAAGATCATCTTGAACCATACTAGTATGAATCAGATTCGCGGCTACAAAAGCATTATAAGACTCAGTAAACATGGAGAAGAGAGCTTGATGAGAGCTTGATTATCATTTCCATGATACACATTTCCAGCTACATAAGGAGCATGTCCACTAGCCATTGATGAAGTATCACTATCATCAATAAATTGAACATTGAATCTTGACTTTCCATTCTGATTGCTTGGCTGACCAGCAACAAACACTCTTGGTGTTTCACTACCATACTCACTTGGTTCTTCAATTATTGGGATTTGTTGTTGGTTCATGGTAGACATATTCCCCATAGGTTCAATAAGAGCATTAGTCACTTGGAAAAATGGCTTGTCTTCCTTAATCATGTTGTTCTCTATCATCTCATGCTCAGCAGCTTGCGAAAAGCTGATCACATCATCAAGCTTGAAAGTTGGAAAGTTAACTTTTTCCTTGATGAATTTGCTTGCAGCATACCATTCTCCAGACAAAGATGAAAATAGCTTCTTGTTTAGATCAAAATCTGTTATTGCAAAGTCAGTGGTTCTAATTTCATTGGCAATAGCAACAAACCTTGGCAAAAGAAATTTTAATCTTTCTCCCTCTTTGAACTTGAATCTATCTAGCTGCTGCTTTAGTCTGTCCTTCTTAATGTTTTTAAGTTCAGTGTTTCCCTCAAACATCTCCACAATGGCATCAATCATAGCCTTTGCAGTGGTGTGATGAGCCACACTTGTAAATATTTCCCAAGACAGATAAAGCTTTAGCATCGACAGAGCTTTATCATCTGTCTTTCAACTGTTTGATTGTTGTTTGTGCCTTCTGGGACATAGGGTCCATTTTTGATCGAATTCCACATTTCCACATCATTAAAGCACAAAGCAGCCTCAAACATAATCTTCCATTTGATATAGTTTTCATGTCCTATCAATCTTGGAATTTTGTTAATTGAAGCCTCTTGTTCATCCATTATCCCATACAAGTTTTTGTTATTTGAAAGATTTTTGAAACAAAACTTACTAAAAACTTAATAAACTTTGGATAATTATCAGATCTGTGAAATAAATCCGCAGATGAATCTGGATGGATAATAATAAGATCTAGAAACAAAAAGTAGGAAATCAAAGTAAATCTGAGTAAAACGCACTTTTAAACCTCAACACAACCTTAGATATGAAAAAAAAAATGAAAAAAATGATACTCAGATGATTACTAACTAGGACACAAAGGTAAACAAATACACAAATAAACTCAAAAGATTTCCATTTATATTGTGAAATATATGAAGAAAATCAAGTACGCTTTCTAGGTGGTATGTTTGTATTTGCGGCAGCTTTTCCCGTACAAGAATATTGTTTCTAGAAAGACATGGCCGTCAAATCACAAATGTTCGCTCAGTCCTCTCTCTTGTCTCTTTCATAGGAGTGCCCTAAAGTTTCCTTTTATAGGCACACCTGACATTTCTTCTAGAAGCCCTATTAAATGTTACTAAACATATTCAAACATATTACAAAAGTTACTAAGTTTAAAACAGGTCTTCGAGTAAGCTTGGCAGCTTTTGTCTTTGTCGAGCAGACCTGGTAACCATTAAGTTCGCTCAGGAACAGATGGACTCGTGCATACTCACTCACAATAAAGGAAACTTCATGCATTGCTCAAAAGTTCTATAAACTTTAATTTTGATCGACATTATAATGGTTTAAGTCAAGTTGGGGTGATATGGTAAAAATCAAACTAAGCTTGAACCGAGATTAGAGGCTGATAGTTTCTGATATTCTGTGCTCTAATTGAACCATTAATCATATCACAAAAACACTTGAAAGTTTGTTATAAGATTTAAGTGGACAACAATATCAATGACCGACTTAATTCCCGTCACAATATCGCTGAAGTATAAAACTGTGATGGAAGGGAAATTTGTTCAATATGATTCTCTGCTTAAACTCACTAAAAATTAAAAAAAAATTAATTATGTATTTTTTTAAAGATCATATAAAAACACAAAAATATTTTTCTGTTTTAGGTCTTACTTTTGGATTATTTTCTTGTAAATATTTTACACCATAATGTATTCATCTATATCTATCAATAATGTATGTATGTAAAGTATCGTCATCGTGTTGATGTATCGTATTTGCGGCTAGATCGTGGCTCTATGACGTTTCAATAAGTGGTATCAAAGCAGACGGCTGCTCTCGATGCATCAATAATAAGGTATTGAATCTGAGTTTTTCGTGTCCTTCGGTTTTTGGTATAATTTGATCATATTTGGATTAAAGTAGTATGTTATTGATGGAATTGAGGCTGAATTCGTGTTTATTGATGGAAGATGAAGCTTCATGTGCAATTTGGTTGTTAATTATGGTGAATTGAGTGATTCATCATGGAAGAGCATGTTATTGTATGATTCAGTTTATGATGATTCAGTGATTATTAAGCTAATTGGATGATAGATTAGTGTAGAATCAGGTCTTGGATAATGAGCTGAATGAATCGAGGATACATTAGGAATTTCTTGCGTCTATTCATCACAAGACAATTTTTCCTGGAGATGATAAACCCGAGAATTAGTAACAGTGAATAATTAATAAAAATAAAAAAATATAATATAATTAAAAGATTAAAATTTAACTAATTTATAAACTTTTAATTTTAAAATAATTTAAAAATGTAGTTCGTTAAAATATTCTGATTCGTTATAACGAATTGTAGATTCATTATGACGAATTAGCTACTTCGCTATCAAGTAAGTAAGACAAATTAGGTCTAACAAATCAGGAATAAAAGATAGTGAATTATGACTTGATTCGTTATAAATTATAATTGATTATCCTAATTCGTTTGATCTGTATAACGAATTGGACACGAATTAGTTCCAATTCGTTACACAATAACGAATGGCCCTTAAAGCTTAATTTTTGATAAATAAATGTCCAAGTCAAAATTGGCAAGAACATCAAAAAGTCAAAATTGCATTCTGAAATCAATTCAACCATAATTATCGATGTAAAACCAAACAAATGATCACAAGGATCTCGAAAACACATCGCAAATGAAGTTGTATTGACCATTTGTACCAAATCATGATAGTTGGTGAGTTTCACAATTTGATTAAACCATGATAAATCCATATCATAATATAATAGTATCGATGGACACTGTTAACCCAGTACTGTACTCATTCCGGGGGCAATGTTAACCCAGAAACACGATGTAATTATGCTGAGCCCACAAGCGATACCTCTGTCTGGGGACACTGTTAAACCAGTACAGTACTCATTCAGGGACAATGTTAACCCAGAAACACTTCTAGGGACATCTGGGGACACTGTTAACCCAGTACTGTACCCATTCCGTACGATTCCCGTATAATCAAATATTTATAAATACACGCAAATCCATGCGTTCAGTATGTACTTAAACATTTTATTAGTAACATGCTTTCCGCCCCGGGAAAATATTTGAAAACTATTCAGAAAAAGGGGCTCGTGAAACTCACCTTAGCACATGCAAGCAGGTAACAACAATCATTATCAATTAACACGTCCAATCTGTAATATGATCCCTACGATCGTTACTATACACTCATTATTAATATAACTTTAACCAAGTTAACCGGTACATCTGGGGACACTGTTAACCCAGCAATGTACCCGTTCTGGGGGCAACGTTAACCCAGAAACACTTCTCCGGACTCAGATTGTGATATCGTTTAGAGTTCCATGGTCACAACTACTATTAGTCGTTTTTCTCGTTTTGCGTGCCTAGCACGGTTATCCCATTTTACGTTTCAAAAATGAGTTTGGTCACACACGCCCTGAAAATAGTTGTTGACTGATAAATTAATTAAAGATGTGAAATTAGAGCTCGGTTTAGACGCCCCGATTGGCCGCGGGACCCGTTTCCGTCTTTAGCATACCGGAAACTGTTAAATCGGACAAAAATTACTCAAATCATCCGAATTATTTTCGGATGATTTATTTTTACTTGTTTAACTCATTTTTATGAAAATAGTCCATTTTTAGGGTTTTTATACACCAGTCAGCTCGTTTAAGCGAGCTTTACCGGTTCACTCCTTTTAAGCTCTAAAAGTTTGTTTTTGCACAAATAATTATCCGTTTAATCTCGGATCTTGAAATATTGCACAAAAGACTTTTTGACAGTGGGAAATTCTATAAAAATATTTCCAGAATTAATTTATATATTTAAAATTTATTTATCTATTTTTAAACACCATTTAAACACTAAATATGTCGTAAATACCAAACGACCTTAGAAAAATCCCAAATTTTTCCTGGACGACCCCTGCCATCCTCATAGTCCCCTGTAATTTATCCAGAACCAAATTCTCTTTTTTCATGCCATTTTCACTAAAACCGAGCTAGAAAACCCTAGAACTCGTTTAACTGAAAAGCCTACTTAGATTTCTCCAAAGGACCTCAAATTTTGTGTGTGACTTATAAATGATATAAAAAGGTTATCTGCAATTTTCCAGAATTTTTC
Source organism: Bidens hawaiensis (assembly GCF_021521415.1). NCBI lineage: Eukaryota > Viridiplantae > Streptophyta > Magnoliopsida > Asterales > Asteraceae > Bidens > Bidens hawaiensis. The sequence goes on along the minus strand of NW_027501433.1, from coordinate 797 downwards.
ATGATATTTAACTATTTTTCACCATTTTTGGCCAAAACCGAGCATTAAATTCACCAAATATTCATCCTTTATCCAAAAATTACCAAAATTCACAGAACTCATATTCTCATGGGTAGATCATCCCTGTAAAATTTCATGACCTAACTCTAAACGATCAACAATCTGTCCAAAAACTCCAAAACCTAACATAACCGAATATACCTTTCGTTTTCCGCCACTACAAGCTACAAACTCGTCTTTCCGCCGTATCTATCACTAAACACAGAACCTACAACCAACATACCACAATACCAAGCAAGTTACACTCACGATCAAGCCATTTCTTTCATGGTTTCGGTTATGATTCAAAAACTAAAGTTTAAACCGTAAAAATTCGTTCTTGGTTCGTTTAACTCCTTTCTTGGACCAAGATCCCTTGTATAACCCGTATACATCACTTGATCATGCAAGAATCGGTTTTCATTTTTGAAACCTCATTTTCTTGCAAATAAACTCAAGAAACGAAGATGGAAACGTGATTAACTCGATTCTTTACCTTGTTTCCTTGCTACAAAATCTCGGTTTTAGATCATCTTGTGGAGAGGAAGAAGATGGATGTTGAATTGTTGTGTAAAAAAAAGAAATAAGGACTTGGGGATAACCCCTTAAGGTCCGATCGGTTTCAAGAGGGGGTGGGGTGGGACCCACCCATTCATTCTTAGCCACAAACTTGGATATTGAGAATCCGGATAATGTTTTGGATAATCTGGTTCAGTTCGTTTTTCGGTTAAATGTTTAATTCGGCTTAAAACGAGGTT